>NC_049211.1:24344338-24554338 GCF_013347855.1 Anguilla anguilla | reverse complement strand
TTATAACAACATTCAACATTATTTTGAAACCTTTCAGAAAATTTGAAAACAATGCAATGACACAATTGTTTTTGCCAAGTTTTTGTGTAATATCACTGGGAGCCAGAAAAGTAATTACATTTGAATTTACATTGTTGATTTGACGCTGTGAAGGGTGCGTGAACCACAGTATCTCCATGTTCTTCGTCCCCAGAACGTTTTCAGGATGTTTTCCGAGCATTAACGTTAGTTTGAGCATGTTCTTTTTTGCATTGGCTTGTGTGTAACTGCAGCTGTGGAACCCCTGTGCTAGTCATGTGACCTGTGATGTCGCAGCAAACTTGTTGCACAACTGAAAAACCCTCAAGTCCCTCTCTGTTTAGCTGCAGTGTGGAAAGATTTCCATCATTGAAGCATGCCATGAAAGGGTGGGGGTGTTTTTGTTAAGATCAGTTAAACCACTCTATACAATTATAAAACCACACTGTTGGAACTTCGCAAGAATTTTGTAATTCGTTTAAATCTTTTCCCAGCCATGTGAGAAATTTCAGCGTCTTGGTTGATCTACCTTGTTTGAGGCCACACATGGCAAAAAATACATAAACATGTCAGATTAGTCTCTTCGAAATGCCCTAGACTTGAATTGCAAAACTTGCATTCAAGGGAGGATGAAGTGTGTGTTTTTGTGAGCTCTCTAAGTCAAAGAATTAGGAAGTTAATTTGGCTGTTTGGGTTTCAGTGGGAAAAGTCTGTGTCCTTGTTTTCTGTCATGGGACGTATGAAGATTCCTATAATCCTGTATGGATTTTGGCTCTCTTGGACTCGGGCTACGCTAGCTAGGCGGTCCTAGCTGAGATAATATAAATGTTTATGAAGCAGAGATGAACGGAAGGTTTTTTGGCTTCCTCTTAGCAACACTTGAAATGTCATTGTCCCCCACTCACTGATTTCAGAAGTACCTCCTCCCCCACAACTCCAGGGTGATGGAATGTTTGTTTCTGCGCAAGTTGGACAGAAGGCTCTAAGAACTTAGATGCACCCGAATTGACTGAAATCACAGCCCTGTTCTCTCTCGCACCCAGGGTATGCTGGGCTGTGTTTTGGGGCCTACCCCCCTCCCTTCCCCATTGCTGTTAGCAGAGTGGGTGTTCAGTGGTTTAGGGCGGAGGTCCTGCCGGCTCTGAAGGGGTTAACTCAGCAGCATGCGCTGCGATGCCAGCGATGATGTCATGTGGCGCTCACGCCCGTTTCCCGGCTGCCGCTGCTGTTGTGGCGGGCAGGGTGGGCACCTGGCAGGGGCCCTGCGTGTCTGCCCGCGCCCACGCCAGCTGAGAACGCTGCCTGTTACTTCAGACGGGCGCGAGGCTGGGCTCCAGCACCCCTCATCCCCCCTTCCTTTAATATCAACTCTGTTAGCCACTTCTGCGCTTTAGCGACCGAGCTAAGGTGGGAAGGACTGCACTCAGAGTGTGCCTGATGCTAATTGTCACTGGGTGTCCCTTTATACGGGTGAGGCCTGAAAGTCTGTGGTCATTATGATTTCTGTGGGAACCCTGGCAAAAGGCGAACTCTTAGTGCTGTGTAGGTATATGAGTTATGGCCTGCTTACCCGTCACCTGACAACATATCTTCTGAAGTTCCCTTATTTCTCTCCCACAAGCTTTCTGCTGTGTGATAACTGGGTTATAAGCCTGAAACGAGCGTTTAATCTGCCCAGGAATGCGTATCGGCAGCGCGGCGGCCGCCTTTAACGCCCCTGAAACGAGCGGCGCTCGAGTTCCCAGCGTCCCTCACTCCCTCCTGCGTTACTCCTCCCGCTGTCCTCGCTGAAGGACAGACGAAAACAAACCCGCGGGGTCACCAGCCCCCACGAGGTGGCCCTGCCCCAGTTTCCCCTGTCACCGTACACCTTCACGCACACACACACACACACACACACACTCACCACACACACACACTCACTCACCACACACATTCACGCACTCTCACCACACACACACACACACACACTCACTCACCACACACACATCACACATGCACACACGCACACACACACCACTCACACACACACACTCACCACACACATTCACACACTCTCACCACACACACACACACACACACACACTCACCACACACACCGCGCACACACATGCACACACGCACACACACACATACCAGGAGCACGATAACAGCATGTTCCGTCCCTATCAAGCACACTCTGTTGCCAATTACCCGGACTGTCACGCCAAATAAGGCCGGCGTGCGAACCGAAGGGGCTGAGATCACACCGGCGGGGGAGCCGGACGGGAGCCCAACGCCAGCGCTGCGGGGGGAGGGATCAGGGCGGATCTGTGAGGGTGAGAGCACCGGAGGGAACGCAGGGTGCTGAGACCACAGCCTCACGGTGCTGGGTCCTTTCTGTGTTTCTCTGGCGTAAGAGTAAAATTAGAAAATGAAAAGCGCCGTGGCTTTCTGAGGCTAATCGCAACTCTAAGCCCTCAGAGAGAGAGAGAGAGGGAGAGAGAGAGAGGCGGGGCTGTATGGCTGCTACTGTAGCGAGGAAAAGAACAGATCATTTTCGCCCTGATAAGGGAGATTTTCCGAATTTTTCAGAGTTCTTGTTTTGTTAACGTGAGGGACATTCAATTGTGTGTGTGTGTGTGTGTGTGTGTTCACTCCAGTATCCTGTTTCAATCTGGCTACTTTTCCTATAGGGAATCCTCGGTGCTGCATAACTTCCTTGGAGCCTGACCTTAAAAATAAGGCTGGCAGTTGTCAGATAGACGATTGGGAGGGAGGGAGGGAGGGAGGGAGGGAAGGAGAGAGAGAAAGAAAGGAGGGAGGGTTGGAAAGGAAAGAGCAGCGAGCAGCAGTGAGGCAGGCAGAGGGTAAACAGACCGCCACAGGCTGGGTCAGGGTTTCGTAACTCTGCGAGTCTCCTCTGGAACCGAACAATCAGGGATCTGTTCAGGGGCCGTGTGGGCGGCTCCCCGCTAGCCTGTCTCCCTGCGCGAGGCTGCGCGCCAGTCTGCGTCCGGCCTTCTCTCCCTCCTCACCGCTCTCTCTCTCTCTCTCTCTCTCCCTCTCTCTGTCTCTCTCTCTCTCCCTGTCCCTGTCGTTCCGCGCTTCTCCTCCCAGATAACGCTCAGGACCCGGGCCCCGCCGTCCCGGAGCAGTTCACGGGCCTCCTGCACGGATCCTCGCCCGTTTTCGAGTGCCGGGAGGAGCCCTTCAGAGAGGCCGCCGCCGCCGCCGCCGCCGCCGCCGCCGAGAGCCAGGAGCCCCGGCCCTCGGACCCCCCGCCCGCGCCGCAGCCCCCGGCGACAGCAGCCATGGCGACCGCCCCCCTGCCGGACCCCAAGGCCATCTACGCCACCGTGGTGCACACCAAGGACCGGGCCAAGGCTCGGGAGCGCGGGCGAGACAAGGACAGGGACTCCCCCTCGCCCGCGCCCCCCGCCGCGCCCCTCGGCCCGCCCCCCGGGCGCACGCGGCCCCCCGGGGACCTGAAGCTGGCCCGCAGCCTCTCCAAATCGGACTCGGACCTGCTGGTGTCCCCCCCCGGCGAGGAGGAGGGGGGGCTGGGCAGCCGCAGCGAGTCGGTGTCCAACTGCAGCGCCGGACACAAGCGGCTGGAGAAGTCGCCCTCCTTCGCCTCCGAGTGGGACGAGGTGAGCGCGTCTGGGGGGGGGGGGTGTGTTTAAATGACGTGACTGATCAGTTTTAGGGGTAGACGGGGGAGTGCTGACGCTCGCTGGCGGGCTTGGCGTTGAGGTAATGACAGCGTGGCAGGCTATTGTGCCGTTAGAGGGGTTAACTGACATGTTAGGGCACTGTCAGCTCACACTGCAGAGAGAGGCGTGAACACATTCAGATAACAATGGAAGAAAAAAGCACACTCACACACACACACACACACACACAGACACACACTTCCCAGTACACACACGGTGCTTCCTCGCAGCTTGCGCTCTCCGCTCACACGCGCTACCTCCAAGCCGCCGGCGCCCCCCCCCAGCCTAACGGCCCTCACAGCCCAGCCCTCGCGCTCCTCCCGTAGAGAGGTCCCGTGGCGGGACGGCGCCTCGCCGGCCCCCCGTCGGCCCGTCACGCGCGCCGCCCCTTAGCAGCTCCCTAACCGACGTGACTAAGGCTCAGCGTAAACAACCAGAGCAAGCAGAATGAACCTCCCACAGCCACCGCCTGCTTTCTCTGGCTGCTGAGTTTCGCTGGCTCTTGGTGTTCATGCTGGTTTACAGCTTTGAGCCAACAGCTCCGGCTGTTTTGATTTCACCCCCTACGTGCTGAGTCTTTATAATGGACAACAACCTTAATCACGGGGGTCATCAGAGGTCTGTGTGCCAGGCAAAGGGGCTTCTGTTACCAGGAAAGTATGTGTTCCTGTGTATGAATGTTTGTCTGTGAACTTGGGCGTAATAGCCTATCGGGGGCCAGTTGGGGATGTCCCCTAATGTTCCATGGCCGTTCCTCCTCAGCTGATGTTGTTTATGAAGTACTAGCGAGCTAGCTAACTATACATCACACATTGACAGCTAAATGTAAATAGCATAGCCATATTAGCTGGTAAATATATACAGCAAATGCACAATTAAACTAAAATTAAACTGTGTGTGTGTGTGTGTTCTCTATAGTCATATAGTTATATAGTTATATATATATAACTTTGTAGTTGCAGCTCTGCTTGGTACTGGGCAGGTCTGCCTCAGGCTCCCTCCCCTTATATAGAGTTCTCTGGGTTCTCTTGGCTCCTGCTTTACTCCCCAGGTGATATAGAGGTTATTAAAGGAGCTGTGCTAGATAGAACACATACACACACACACACACACACACACACACACACACTCTCCTAGACTCTGTCTGTCTGTGACAGCGTGTCTTGCCCGTGCCGATGGAGGTCACAGGTTTATTCCATCACAGCACAGATGTGCTGTCTGAACTTGAAACACTCGACAGTGTGTTTTTCTGGCAATTTTCTAGAATAGATTTTTTATTTGAAAGCTCAATTTTTGAAAGTCCTCATGTGTGTGTCTTCAGTGTGTCCTTAAATGGACAGAAGCTGTTGTTTAGCCTGCTGTGATCAGGCTATTGATCTTGACGTGCTGGAGGCGGTGGGGGAGGGGTTACTTATAGAAGTCGAGTGGTTAGCGACGCCTCGCCGCAGCGCTGTTGTTACGAATCAATGTCACATGACCGGTCGTCACCCGGGGGGCGGGGAGGCCGTTTTCCCAGAGTACACCTCTCTGTGGTCCTTTGATTAGCAACTGCGCCCCGAGGGTCGTTTGCGTGCGCTGGCTTCATCTTGCCGTGTGTGCGGAGGTGATAAGGTGCGAAGCGCTCTGGGTTGCGCTGGTTTATCAGTTAATGACAGGCATTCAGTCAGCGCATCCAGGGACTCACTGGAGAAGTAACATGGCAAACTAATGCGCCCATTCAGGAAGATTATCAAAAGGGTGAGTTTGACCATTTAGCACATTTAACGATGTTGTTTTAAAATAATTGTATTAAATTGTGATTTGACGTTATGTTACCGGGTGTTTAGACTGACTGAGGGGCTCTTTCCACATGGTGTCTGTAGACGGTAAGGAAAGGCAGAAGTCTTGTTGGGTGTGTGGTGGGGAACGAGGGCAGCAGGGACACGCGGGCCCCACTGTGTGGGACGTCCTGCTCTCCGGGGCGTTGCGTTTTTTCGGCGGCCTGTGTTTTCTCTCTCCGGCCCGGACTGTTGACATTCCCTCCTAACGCCCCCCTCAGATAAAGCGTCCCGCTCCGAGCCGAGGCCCACAGCCCGTGGCGCTGGCGGAGGGGGTGCGGTTTGGGGATGGAGGGTCGCAGGCTCCAGGCTCTTAGACGCTGGCAGAGTCGGCACACTCCCTGTCAGCACTTCAGCGGGTGACGGGACGGCGGCGCTCACAAACTTGGCACGAGGCGTTCCACCTCGCTCCCCTCCGCCTGAGCATGCCGCGTGTAGCTCCTGGGACGGCGTGCAGAGAGCGACTGCGCGCCCGAAGGGGCCGGCGCAGGTCGGAACCGATCCGATAGAATCCGCCCCGCACGGGCGAGAGAGAGAGTGGCACGCGCCGCGTCCGGCTTCCGCGGTGTAAAGGAAACGCGGTCGAGCATCGCTCGTCGGGCCAGCGCCCGTCCTGCCGCCGAACTTCAGCGCGACCTCGGCCCGCGATCGCCCATACGGACAGCGTGCTGTTCCTAACGCTCAGGCGCTGAGAGAGCCCGTTCAGGCCTGTAGGGTCTGGAAATAACAGCGTCAAAAAGAAAAACTCACAAATCTTCCCTCCTTTTTGTGTGGTCGGCCTTCGGGTCGAGTGCTCTGGCCTTTTTTCACTTAGCGTTTCATTGCTCTCGAGGATCAAAACAGAAAAGGAGCCTTTGGTCCAAAAAACCCACCTTTTGACATTTTAAATCCAAAAGCAAGGCCCTCGATCTAACGTACTCTTCTCCGTACTCCCACCCAAAGCTTTTGTGTGTCCAGCCCTTGAGCCTGGTTCCTTCCGAGGTTTCTTTCCATTTCTCAGGGAGTTTTCCCTTGCCACTGTTGCTTTAGGCTTGCTCCTGTGGGGGTTTAGGCCAAGATTGTCTGTGAAGCGTAGTGTGACAATTGCTGTGAAATGTGCTATATAAATAAAATTTGATTGATTGATTGTGCAGTGGGGAGGCAGCAGGTGGAGGTTCACTGAAACGAGCTGTAACGAGCCATGAAGATTGACCATACAGCTATCACCGGTTCTGCTATGTGAAGGTGTAGCAGAAGACCTCCTGTCTGGGTCAGTTAGAGAAGGGCTTTAGTAAGCCAGGTCCTCATAAAGGTGTCCATTAGCAGTGACTTGTTACTTGTATGCTTGAGATACTGATTGACCATCCTCACTGTGTGTAAACACAGTCCAGACCTCCCTTGCTCGCTAATGTTGATGAGTTCAGTGACTTGGGTAATCGGTAATGGAGGATCCCCTGATGGAGCACACAGCTCAAGATCCCACTAGCATCAGTGCATGGTAAAATGCTTATATACAGACGTACTCATCTTGTAGGTGGCTGCTCTTTGTATTTGGTTGTACAGCACGGCCCCACTTATAGGGTATGTGTCATTTTGGGATCTTATTTCTGATTTAACAGCCAATGAGAGCCAGCGTTGGGCTGGTATTGCACCCTGCCTGGCGGTGTGTTTACATGTTGCTATGCTGGGCTCCGTGTCTTTGTCCCCGCACACGCGTGCGTCACGTGTCTTCGCTCTCGAGCGCCGACGCCTGCAGCACAGATGTAGGAATAATACCGTTGATAACTCATAGCTGCAGTTCAGACGGCTGCATGAACAGAGCGCGCATTGAAATGGCTTTAGATAGAGACGTGGAAGGAATCTGAGAAATCACTCGCTTCCTTCAGAAAGGGTTTGAAATTGCTCTTCTGCCAGTGCGTGAAGGGTGCATTATGTTGAGTGAGAAAGGAGACTTTGTTGACGTTGCTTTACCATACATTCAACGGAAGGAAAAAACTGAACTCCGCTCAACCCTCGCATCCCCCCCCCCCACCCACTCGCTCTCATTATCTTCTGGGGGGAATGTTCACAATTGAAGGAATGCTCGTCAGAAATATTATTATTACTTTAAGATGGGCCTCCACATTGAGATCATGTGAAGGTATACGTAGATTAATTATTCTGATTCATGTTTTGACTCTCGAATGCAAAGATGGCTGCAAGCAGAACAAATCCTGTTCCCATGTTGTTTTGATTAAATGTCTTGTTGTGACCTGTCAGAGAATTGAGGCGTCTGTTTTGTGTTGCGTGTTGTTGAGGGGACATGCAACTGTGTCTGCTCCAGTGATTATCAGATTGTTCCCTCGCTTGCTATACTTACCGCACCAACCTCCCTCCCCGCTCCTCCATTTTGTAAGCTGGACAAATAAGAACTGCTGCCATTTTGATTACACTGACCAATCGGGTTCTAATTTTTTTCCCGCTTCAAAGTGCCATGAAGCACTGCCTCTGTAGAGCGTGATCTATAGGTACAGACACATTCTCACCCCACTCCTGCCCCAGTCCCCTGTCTGCGACCAGCACAGCTCTCATTGTTACTGTTTACTGCAGGCGGGCACAAGCGGGGCGTCCAGCCACCAGACTGCAATGGCTCTGCTCTTAAATCTTTAATGCCCCTCCTTAGATTTCCGCCATTACTTTTTTTAGTGCTCCGGTGTGGTTTTCGGAGAGGAGCAGCCCTGCGGCCGGCCGGCTGGTGCTCAGGGCCCAGATTAACGCCGGTGATTAACCCCAAAGAGGGGTCTGAAGATCACACAGGTGGAGTAGAGTGGCTCTGGAGCCCAGAGTGGCTCTGACCACAGGGTAGAGCGGCAAACTCTTTACTGTTTTTCTCGTTTTGTTGAATGCTAAAAACAGATCAAGACGTTCAGTATAGAGAATGTGGCCCCCGGCGTCGTTCCAGGCACTCTGCATCTTTGAGAAAGTGACGGGGGAGAAGCGCTTGTTCGTGTGTGCAGCCGGCGAATCAGAGAGCTTGCGCTGCGAGGTTTCTGAAGCGTCTTCTGAGCGGGCGCGCTGAGGTGCGAGCGCCGGCGCGCCCCGCTGGCTGGCCCCGCCCCTCGTACCCGCCGCCCCGCTGGCTCAGGAAGCCGCCGCTGACGTGCCGACGGGCTCCCAGGAGAGCTCCGACACCGAGGCTCTGAGATGAGGGCTCTGCCTCTTCACCTGGAGCTCCCTGCCTGTGCGCTCACGTCCCTGCTGACATTAGCGCTGGCTCCGTGAGGACTGAGTGTTCCCTGTTCCAACGCACGTCCCATCAGCTGCCTCGTGATTGGTCGGCGCCCGGCGTTTGGCTGGAAACCGCTGCCGCTCGTGGGACAGTGTGATCCAGGCCTGCTGGCCTTGGGCTCTGTGGAAGATTAGACTAATGCAGCGTTTCCCACACGCTGGCTGCCACAGCTGTGCCCTTCAGGCCCCGGAGGGACGTCCGTCCGCGCGCCTGCGTTTCTGTGACAGGAAACTACACGTCACTGTCCGATAGGGCGTTCCTCCTGTCCGTCTCGCGGCGCTCGATAGTCCCGCCCACCGATGGAGTTTGGCAGCGCACCGTGTCACCGCCTCCCGCCCCCCCTCAGGAAGACGAAGAGCCTCATTTCCAGCGTGTGGAACATGCCCCCTTCATCTATAACCAAGCACTTAAACATCCTCTCTGAGCGCACAGTGAGCAGCCAGAGTGTGTTCATTAGAAGTGCTGTCACTGCAGCAGAGACGTATAGTCACAGGCCTCTGCTCTGTTTATCCTGCCTGTGCACACACACAAACACACACGCGCAGACACACAGACGCACACACACACGCACACACACACACGCACTCAGGCACACGCATACGCACGCAAACACAGACACACGTACACACACACACACACACACACGCACTCAGGCACACACACACACGCATACGCATGCAAACACAGACACACGTACACACACACACACACACACACACACAGCAGTTTGGCACTGGACATAAAACACATTTGGTTATTGGAGCCTTACTCCTGTCCAGTGTCTTTAATGAAAATGCTGGAGGGGGAAAATAATTGCCTAATTACTGACTTGCCTCCCACGTGCACACAGGCCCTAATATGTGCTTTCCCCCGAGCCACGGGGCCTGACCTCCAGTCAGAGTGTCCAGTTTAGGCTTTCAGAGTGGACGTGCTCTGAGTCCTGCTGCTCTCAGGAATCACCCTGGCTATTAAACCTTTGCCACAGGACTGCCTTCCAGATTTCCTCTAGAGGAGACGGTGCACCACCCCCGCCCCCCCCAGCTCTCATGTCATGTCATTCTGATTGCGGTCAAGCCTGGATTCTTTTACCCATAATGCCCTTCTCCCAATGCAGGTCTCAGTCAGTCTGAGAACTCAGTCTTGGCATGGCTAAACGAGGGACTTGGGGAATCGGTCTTCTCCATTGCATGATGCTGTTCCTCCTGAGCAACCCCCCCCCCCACAGCCCACTAAATATTCATGAGCTCTAAATCCGGTTCCTCGTCCCAGGATGCACTGGAGCGAGATTTAATTACGGAGCTCGCCTGCCTTCTTACCCCGGATTTGCACGGTCGTGCGGCGCAGAAACACGACGTTTCAGAACCTGTGTTCATCCTCCGCCGAGCGAGGACAGAGCCGCACGCAGACGTGTCCCCGCGGGGACCAGGAGAGCCGCGCAGACAGCGGGGAGTCTCACTTTCCCTCAAAGTCTGGGCTCTTTGAACGGTGCCGCTGCAGAAGTCAGCAGTCGCTGCTTCCTCCGGAGAAACTGAACGGGGAACGCGCTGGATTGGTTACTTCTCCGTTCTTTGTGCCGCCCCCAGAAAATATCTACAAAACGGAGCATTTTCTTTCTTTGTGTGTTTTTTTTTTTTTTTTTTTGGCCGTTCCCTCCGCTCCCCGCCTCCTGACATGCCTCCCTGGGGGCCGTGCTCTCGGCGGCCATCTTGTTGGTCACGCTCGGCTTCCCTGGGACACTCGGCCCAACCGTGTGACAGCGTGTGGGCGAGAGGTCCCAGGACACCACAGGCCTTTCCATTGTCCGTCTGAGTCCTCCTCCACCTCTTCCTGTTCTCTCACACACACAGACACACACACACATACACACACTGACACACGGAGACACACGCCCACGCACACACACAGACATGCAGACACACACGGACAAGTGCTAATGCATGTACACACAGAAATTCTCACTCTTTCTCTCTCTCACTCTCGCTCTCAAACACAGACAGAAATCGAAACCAATGCATTCACAGAAGCGCACACACACACACGTGCACACACACAAAAACACAGAGCCTAATTCTTGGTTTCCATCTGAGGGGGATTTGACTTGCATGAGGCCCTGAGCCCGTGTGTGTGTGTGTGTGAACACAAAGCCGGCTCATGACTTGCTAATGCAGGCCCCGCGTCGGCCCCGCGCTCACGCCGGACGTGACGATCCAGGGGGCGCATTGTGTGGGCCTACCCGTCCAGCCCGGGCTGCTGGTGCAGGGGAGGGGAGGGAGGGAGGGAGGGAGAGAGAGAGAGAGAACGTGTGCGAGCGTGAGAGTGGGGGAGAGAGAAGGGAGAGAAGGGAGAGGGGTCCACCAGAACCCTCTGCGCTCGCCTCCGGGAGGACGGCCCCCTCCGGCACCGCCATGGCCGCCGCCAGACCGGCGTTTGTGAGTAGCGCTCCGCCGCCGCACCCCCCCCGCCGCGGGCCGTGCGCTCAGGGCAGGGCGCTGGGGCTCTTCAGCCACGAGGCTTGTTTGCGATCGGGAGGCGAGGGGTAGCCCGCGCTGGAGCTCCCGCTCCTTTCGCCCCCTTTTTGGAAGAGGGGAGAGGAGGCTGTGGAGTCGGCTGGAATCTCTCGAGCGGAAGCTTTTTAAACGAGGTTAAGCATTCCTCTGCAGGTCTGCAGCGCTGGGGTTAAGGGTCACGCCCTTGTTTGCAGGGTGACTGTAGCTAACTGGCTGCAGCTAAGCGTGTCGCGGGAGAGCAGAGTGTCGAGGCTGGCGGGAGGGGTCTTCACGCACGCCGCCGGCCGCTCGGTTAATTGGCGTGCGGCCGCACGTCTTCCTTGCGGTGTTTCGGCCGCTGTTCACATTGGGGGAGGAAGCTGACGGATCTGAGGAAGACTCACCCTCAGGGTTCCGCTGTGCCATTCAGCGGCTGGCAGCAGTAATCCCTGCCCGTCGCGGGGTCTGCCCGTCGCGGGGTCTGCCCGTATGTACACGCTGGCGGCTTGTAGGAGCCTTTTCTGGCTGCTTTTTGGCGCTCAGGTGCAGACTCAGGCTCTGCTTTCATTCTGCAGCGTGTGCGTGTGGAGTTTGAGAGTGTCCGCCTGAAGTGTGTCTGCTCCTGCTTTTCTCTTTTACTCTTCTGTGGACTCACTGTCCTTCTGAGAGGCGCTTTAAGGAGACAGCCGTGCTTTAGAAAGGCAGTGAGTGGAGGTGCTGAAAGAGGAAGAAAGCAGGACGGGAGGGGGGATTTGGAAGAGTGGTTTTTTGACAGACAGTGACTGAAGAGAAGCATTTTAAAGGATGGAGATTTTGGCAGCCAGACGAAGGGGGTGAGGGAGGTGCTGAAAATGAGTGAAATATTGAGAAAGGGAGCATCTTTGACTTAAGGATCTGTCTCTGCCGCGCTTACCAGTGTGGATGCTGATGCAGTATTGTAGTTTGTGCCCCAGAATCCGTTCCTCCTGTGTCGCTGTGACATTCTCAGAGCACCTGTTGATTGTGTTAAGCTGTTGATTGTGTTAAGCTGTTGATTGTGTTAAGCTGTTGATTGTGTTAAGCTGTTGATTGTGATGCTCTGGCTTTGCTCCTGAGGGAAGAGTGCCTGTGTTTCAGTAGCCGCCCGAGTCTCATTGTTACATTCTAAAGCCTGTTTCTCTGGCCAGCTTATGTATGCACCTGCTCAGAGTGTGTGTGTGTGTGTGTGTGTGTGTGTGTGTGCAGTGTAGTTGTGTGTATATGTGTGTGGATGTGGTTATGTGTTCATGTGCATGTAGGTGTGTGCATGTATACGTATGCAGATGTGGTTATGTGTGTAGCGCTTGTGTGTGTGCGTGTGGTTATGTCTGCGTGTGTGATTGTTTGCGTGTATACGTGTGTGCGTGTAGTTGCGTGTGTGTGTGTATACATGTGGTTATGTGCATGGTGCGCTTGCTCACACCCTCAGCCCTAGCCAGCTCAGAATGCCAGGCTGCCCGCGTGAGATCGGTGGATTGGCACGCTCTCTGCCCGCTCGCTCTTTGTTCCGCCCGTCCCGCTATGCCATCTGGCCCCCGAGCCTGCCCGCCCGCCATTGTGCCTCTGAGCAGGTTTCCATGGCGATCTCCCCATTCATCCCTCCCCATTTTCAGCTGTTGACCTTTAACTCGCAGGTAACCTTTGACCTCCTGGCCATTGTCCCCGGCGGGGGGCTGTGGGGGGCTTTGCGGCTCGGCCTCCCCCCAGGCGCACAATGGGAGCGTCTCTGGGGTACTAATGGAAGGGCTGCGTTGGGCTCTCTCAGAGCTGGGCATCAGCGTTCCCAGCACTGTAGCGCTCGCTCGTGTGTGTGTGTGTGTGTGTGTGTGCATGTGTGTGTGAATCTGGAAATGTCCCGCTCTGTTTTCCTGAGCTGAGCCCTGTGGAATCACAAGGCCCGTCTGGTAGACAGGGAGTTATTTGCTCCAGTCTCACTATTTATTAGAGCCGTGTCAATGCGGCTGCTTCCCCGGGCTGATGGGGCCTCTGTTTCTGCTCCGCATCAATTTTTCATGGTGTGTGTGTGTGTGTGTGTGTGTGTGTGTTTGTGTTTATGTGTGTGTGTGCATGTCTGTGTGTCTGTGTGTGTGTGTGTGTGTGTGTGTGTGTGTGTATGTGTGTGTCTGTGTATGGACTGGTATGTTTACATCCTGTGCAGCTCGGTCAGTGACAGGCTCTCACTGGAAAGGCTTAGATTGCTGTCCCGTGATGTATCGTTCTTGTCCTTGTGGGCTCCTCTGGGTCCGATTGTAGAGAGCGGTGGATTCTGGGTAATTTCCTCACACACTGCGCTTGTGTAACGGGGGGAGGGGGGAAAGGGGCCGAATCCCGGTCCTCCTGGATCCTCAGCCCTGCCTCTCTCCGCTGAAATCCCCGCCCGGGAGCGTAGCGCAGCGTAGCGTAGCGTAGCGTACGCGCGGCGGACCCTCACCGGCAGCGTCTGCAGCGCTGCGTCGCGCGCGGCTCCTCCTCGCTGAAACAGCCCAAAGCCGCTCAGCGCTAACAAAGCCCGTCTGAGGCCCGGGAGCCGCCGCAGTCAGGCAAACAGCCGGCCCCTCGCTGTCAGGCTCAGACAGAGCAGACCACAGAAAACGCCCTCATCCTGTTGTTTTGTTTGTTTGTTTTTCCCAACTCTTGGGTCTCTCCATATAATTTATTCATGGACATACATTCATTTATATATATATTCTGTATTCATGAATATTTCATTTAAAATTCCCATTGTTTGCAAGATACTATATCTTATTTATAATGTATATTCATGTACTGTATATAAATACTGTGTGTATATATCACTGTATTAAGTTTACTGAATTTAAGTGCATTAGTTGTATTGTAAGTGTCCTTCATTGAAGTCTCATTATACTGAAAGGGTGAGCTTTGAAGGATTGTTTGCTGAGAAATGCCTGCAGGGAGGTATTTAATGTCTCACATGGAGCCATGCTGGGTCTGCGCTGGCTGATATTGCCCCTGTGTCACTGTCATCTCTCAGGTGTGAGCTGTGCCCCTCCCCTCCCTGAACTGGGCTCCTCCCCTCCCTGAACTGGGCTCCTCCCCTCCCTGAACTGGGCCCCTCCCCTCCCTCAACTGGGCCACTCCCCTCCCTGAACTGGGCCCCTCCCCTCCCTGAGCCGGGCCCCTCCCATCGCTGAGCTGGGCTCCTCCCCTCCCTGAGCTGGGCTCCTCCCCTCCCTGAACTGGGCTCCTCCCCTCCCTGAACTGGGCCCCTCCCCTCCCTCAACTGGGCCACTCCCCTCCCTGAGCTGGGCTCCTCCCCTCCCTGAACTGGGCCCCTCCCCTCCCTGAGCCGGGCCCCTCCCATCGCTGAGCATGACCGATGGGATTTGGACCCGGTCTCAGCACTTTCGATCTGTTTTATTTGAAGGATGCAAAATGTGCGTCTCTTCTCTGGAGAGACGGGCCGGCCCCTCTGTACGTGGGGCAGCGAGGAAGCGGTCGAGCCGCACGGCGAGTCGTCGACAGCACCGGGCAGTACGCTGGTCTACCCTGTGTAATTGTGGGAAATTGTGTGACTGTGCTGCCCTGTCATTGCACACCAGGCCCGTCTCATTACCAGAGAGAGTGAGAGAGAGCGAGAGAGAGCGGGAGGGAGAGAGAGCCAGGAGCATGGCTTCCCTCCTCACGCTCTGTGCGTACGGCTGAATAATTCAGCAGGGCGGTGTGCCGGCTTGCTTTTGCCCGCTGTAGCGTAACCGTAGAGCAGCTGCCTCTCGAGATCGCGCTCCCTCTGAAGGCTCCGGGCTTCAAAGTGACGTCAAAGCCCCTGTGCATTGTGGGATTGTCCGGCGGTTACCTGGTCCCCGGGGGAGAGGCCGGTTAGCTGGCGAAAGCGTCGAGGTTCGTTGAGCCCGCGGCGCGCTGGAGGTCATTGCTACGGTTACTGTTCCCATGAGCCTCAGCGGAGGCCCCGTCACCACTGCGCACTGCCGCTGTACGTGCTGAACCGTGATGGGCCCCCCCCCCGCCCTTGAGGTGTTTGCTGTACACGTGTGCGAGAGAGTGCGATGACCTCATCCCTCAGCCTCCTGCCACTCCTGGGCCCTCTGGATCAGCACTGCCCCCCTTTGACCAGTCCGCTTGTGCCCACTGTCCGTACACTGGCACCGTACATGTACACACACACACACACACAGACTCTCTCTCTCTCACACATAACCACACACACACACACACACACACACACACACAGACTCTCTCATGCATATTCATGCACACACACGCACTCCACCCTTGAGCGGAACTAATAAGATGAATGAACTGAACAGAACTGCACAATAGTGTCTCACTACACTGCAGCTCCACATGAGCAAGTGAAGGGGAAGGGTTTTGGTAAAGGAACTGGGCATCGACCCCCCCACCCCACCCCAGTTACAGCACTCTGAAAGACTGAAAATGCGCTGCAGTGCTGGCTTTGGGAACGGCGCTCTCTGTGTGAGGCTCAGGCTGTGCAGCATGCGCATGGCTGTTTCTGCTGCGGGGAGATTAGCGTTCACACTGCGCTCTGTTCTCCCAGGCCTGGCCCCGTTCCACACTGTTTACACAGCCAGGCCCCAGGCTCCCAGCTAGCCCAAAGAAAGGCTCCTCTACTCCGCTAGCCAGGGTAGGGGAGGGGGGCTGTCTCTGGGTGGCAGGTGTTGAGGCTGTCCCTCAGTGTCTGCGATCCTGAGTTCTGCTGTAGGGAAATTTACCCCCCCCCCCACACACACCTTCTCCTCCCTCCCTTATCAGGAGATGTACATCTCCCCGTTTGGTGCACGGCTAGCGTGTGAGGCTTTGTTTCGCTGGAACGTGTCGCTCAGTTCCCTGTTTGAATTCCACTCACGTAATCAGTATTCAGCCTGACAAAGGATAAATAAAAATGGCGTTGGTTCAGAGGACTGTTGTTGTAATTCTGCGTTGAAAATGTTAACCTGTAGTAAGATTATCAGTTCAGCTGCCATGTTAAAAATATACAAAATGTGTAAATACTGCCTAAGAAAATAAACATGGAGGCAATTTGAAGAATTGCTGGCTTTATGATGAGCGTTAAGCTTTGATACATACTGGGTGTGACAGCAGTACCTCTTAAATGTCTTTGGACTGTTCAAGAGTGTGGATGGACCCACACACAGACCAGGCCGGTGCTTACTGTGGCCGGCAGCGACACAGGGAGACACACAGTTAGCGTTAGCATTGCTTGGAGAAGGGAGAGTTTCAGTCGGCCAGAGCTACAGCATCTCGTTGCATCAGTGTCCCCCGCTGGACGATCGGATGCTCGCTGGTCTGCTGAGCTGTACTGAAGTGTCTGTCTCCCTCTGACTCGTATCTGTGTGAATCCCACTTGCAAACTGCAGTGTGACCAGAAGCAGTGGCTAATGGCACATGCTTTGAGGAGCACATTTGCCCACGCTCTCCAGAATCAACAGTAGAAGATGAATGAATATAACTCGGCATTCCAAATGGGGAGGGGGGGGGGAGGGAGGGAGGGGGTGCATTTTTTAAAACTAAGTTTGCGACTAAGCATTTTTGAAAAAGGGAATGTTCTTCTCACTCACTCACTGATTGACAGACTATTCGAGTATGTCGCTCCCTCAAAGGAGCACAACAGTACTTTAAATTCACCACTAGGTGGCAAAAGGCACTAATGGGGGATCCAGCAGAGTTGATACTGCCGTCATGGATTTTTTGTTGGGGGAAAGATAAGAATAAAAACAAAACAAAACTTTCTTCCAGCAGACACAGAGAGTTCCGTCCACAAACCCTCGGAGAACTCAGTCCTTTCACAGCGTAAGAGCATCTTTTCACACGTTTGCTTTGGGTCTCATCTTTTGTTCCATTGTTTTCATTTTGATGTTTGTTTGGCTTCACTGTCTGGGATGGTGGACTGGGCCCGAGGTGTGGGGGATTTTTGGGGGTGCCCCGTTGGGGAGGAATGGGGGTTAGGGAGGGTGGAAGGAGGGGGCTGGGTGGTGACGGTTCTGTTCTGTTGCTTGCTGCTCTGTTTTTATTCATTAGTAAGCCTCCATTTAGTCAAGCATCAGTCTACGCAGTGTGCATGTGCAAGCCCCTTCTCTTCGAGCTGGATTCTTCTCATCAGATACCCATCACTGCCATTCACTGCGGCATACTATGCAGAACTACAAAGATGTTTCACTGACTCTTTCGTTTGCTCATGTTTTATGCCCCCTGTTTGAGCTGAAACGCAAGTAGGTGAATATATTTTCCCCCCTTTAATCAAACGTTTCTTTTCCTCTTCAACTGCCAAAGAGGAAACCAAAGAGTTGGTAGAGGAATATCTTAATTTGTTTTCATGATGTAATCAAATTAATTTAAAATGCATTTTGTCAGTGTGCAGTGGAGGAAGGGTTTTCCATTTGCCCCCACAGCACAAGAAATACAGAATACAGCAAATTTCCGTTATTTTTTATAAATTGGGGAAAGGGTACATTTATGGTACTTTTATCTCCTCATTGAAGTTTTATAATTGGGGATAGTTTCCTTCAAGTTCACCTTCTAGTGTTAAATGTGTGAATTTGTGTCCTTTCGCTCAAATCTATTTTGGGCACCTTCTCCCCCGCTGCTTGCGAAGTGGCGCATTAACCTGAAGCACCGATGAAGACGGACATTGTGCTGACGGCCAGTGCTTCAGAGCTAGCTCAGAGAGAAGGGTGGGGCCTACAGGCCGGTGAACACGCCGCTGACCCCACAGGGGTTGAGAATTAAACTCTGGGGCTGAAGTGCATCATGGGAATGGCATACGACCGCAGTAGCCCTGCCAGTATTCCCAGCCCTGCAGTCGTTCTCGGACACTTTGGATTCCACCAGATTTATGACCTTTTTCACGACTGCAGAGGCGAACGTGGTCGTGAGCTTCGAAGGTCACGATGAACAGGTTATGTTTCATACGGCACAACGCACGCTGATGAATTGTAGTTTAATTGAGTTTGAAGATGAAGATGACATCCTCCACAGCCAAACCTGTCCAACTCTCGAGAAGGGCCTTTTGCAGAAAGTAGAGCCTGTCCCTCATGATGGAGCACAGGTCACCCGAAAGCTGGAATCAGGCCCCAGGACAGTGTGTACGGCTGATGGTGCTCGCTGTCAGACTCCTGTCCCTGGCCGTGGTTAAGTTTTCCGGAAGGTCTGTGCTCTGTGATGGGGGGCAGGTATACGGTCTTGCTGCTAGATGCACTGCTAGATGCTCTGCTCTGCTTTTTTGCGCGGATGAATGTGTTGGTCCGTGTCACTGCTCTCTGTGTGCACGAGTGTATACCTGTGTGAGTAGTGTGTGTTTGACCCCCCTGCTGGGTGAACGGTTGCGTGCCTCCAGAATGCGTGCTTCAGCCCATGAAGGTGAACAGTGGCGTGAGTCTGGTGCATGTCCTGCTTGGCCGGTGTTGGGTTTGCATGGGTCCCTCAATAACTTGCTGTTATATCATGTGCATAGCAACCAAGAAGAGAAAACCCCAAGGTTCAACAATTGAGAATTTTGTTTCAACCTTAATTGATTTTATATTTATTTAATTTATTTATTGCTGTGGTCTATCATGTATTTTGTTTCTTTACATCAGTGGTTCTCAACCCTGTTCCTGGAGATCCACCTTCCTGTAAGTTTTCAGTCCAACCCTAACAAAGCACTCATTCAACAGCTGGAGGTCTCATTGAGCTGCAAAATAGGAGAATCAGAGGTGCCAAATAGGGTTGAAATGAAAATCTATAGGACGGTAGATCACCAGGAACTCTGTTGGGAACCACTGCTTTATAGAACCCAGAGCGTTTTAAGAATGAATCATGAATTTACAGTGTCTCTGTAAAGTATCTGCTTTTGGATGGAAAGAAGTAAGTAACAAGAGTGAAACCACTTCCTGGTGCACTACCCTGGAAATTAATTCACTGAGACTCTTCACTTTACCACTGAATTAATTGAAGCCTTTTGGAGTAGTCTCTTTTACGTCTTTGCTTTTATTATGATGGATTTTAAGCTTGGGCTGCAGATCGTATTTCGTCTCCAGTTCACAGCTCATAATATTTACTGCTCTGTAAATCGGCTGTATTAACGGTAAACGTAAAATGTCCTGATCCTTGAGATTTACAAGACATTTGCTCGGGGAACCTCTTGACCTGCCATTACACCCTGGGGATGGAAGCCTTGGGATATGAAAGGTTTGAGGGGGTAGAAGAGCTTGGTCAGGGCTGTATGGGTAGGGCGGGGCCAGGGTGTGGGTGCAGCGGGGGGGGTCTTGGACCTTTGGTGAGAGTACAGTGGCAGGGTGGTCTGGCCTAACCCTTTTTGTTCTCCTCTTCAGATCGAGAAGATCATGACCCTGATTGGAGCTGGGATAGACTTCTCCAGAGATCAGCAATCAACTGACTCAGGTATGATTTGCATTCCCAAACCACAAAGGACAATCGAGACATTGGCAATCGAATTGAAGAGTCTTGTTTTTTCTGCAGCAAGTTTCAGTTTTGGATAGTTTTACACTCTAAAGTCTGCGTTTGCACCCTCTAACTGTACAGAAGACAAAGTAGAGAAAAACTGACTTCATTGAGTTGGGATATGCTTGGTAGTCTTTCATCTTTTGGGCCATTTTGTCCAGTGGAATTCTTCCTCTACTCTTAAGTGTAATTTCATTCCACTGTAAAATACCCTTATCTAATTTCATTAGTTGCTCAGCATGTGATGGACACATCACGCTTGACTGACAGTGTAAGATGAAACTGATGGTATAAATTGCCTGTACCCTGCGTACTATATATCTCTTTAATTTTTAAACAGTGAGTCACTGTGGTGTTTTCCTTCTGGAAACTCTCTGGAATATTGAATACCTTCTGGTATTCAATATTTATGCTGCTTTTGTTTTCATGAAAAGAAGAAATACAAAAAAAAGGGAAAACCCCAAAGCTTTGTCATTTAAAGAATACTGTTAATATCAGTGGAGTTTGGTTTCTCACAGTAGTGCGGATCTCTGTATTTGTAGAAGGCGAATGGAAATGGCTGGAGACCCAGTGAGATTTGGATATGAAAGCTCTTTTTTATGCCTTTTGCCTCGAGCTCCCTTCTCGGCTGTGTCCCTGAGCTCAGAAGCTCCTTTTATGGGCGTGGAAGCTCACGTTCTGCAGTGGGCTTTGCTGCGTCTCACAGGCGATGCGTGTCCGTCAAGACCTCGTTGTCAAAGAGTGCGGTGACCAGTAACCAGAGAGGGGTCTGTCGCTCCGCTTGAGCTGTCCTTTGTTCCTCCCCGCCGCTCCAGACGAGCCTCGGACTTTGCCGCTTCGTATCAATGCCGTTCGGCTTCAAAGGGACCCCCGTTTGGGTAATTTGATCGCTCTGAATGGCTTAATAGGTTAAAATAAGGCATCGGCTCTCCGATACTGACAAGTGAATAACAGTGAGAACAGACCTATTATTGTGCCCGACTTGAATATGTGAAATTGTTAAGAGCCGTCTTGTCTGTGGACAGGAGATTTAGTTTAAGCCAGCTGGGTTTATGAGAAGGCAGACAGGGGCATATAACTCTATGATCTTCCCCAGTAGTGAGGTATAAGCAGGGGACTCGTCGTAGGGTGTGGGAGCAGCCTCCTTTTAGCTTTACTAGCACTTAGAGATGGGCAAGAGCAGGTAGAGGCGTTCATTTCTGTTCTCATGCGGAAGCAGTGAGCTGTTCCTGGAAGGGGGGTCTGTTCTGTGCTAAATCTTTCACTGTGAGCAGTTTCGTTCGAGGGCCACTCGGCCCCCACCTTATATCTTGGGGTTGAAGGGCTGTGCCTGGCTGCGCTGGACGCTGTTTTTCTCATTGTTTTCCAGAAAGGTGGCATGAATATTGCTTGCGAGCACTTTTCTCTTTGAGTGCACAAGGTGACCACAAGGTCATCCCAAGGTTGACTGAGTAACGGTCTTCTGCCTCCCTAAGATGGTCTCCATCCATCACTGAATTAGTGACACGCCAGCAGGGCTGGAGTTCAGGGCTTGCCGTGGTCACGTGACTCTGGCGTATGTTTAGCAGTTGGCTTCTATTGGTGTTGTAGGGTTGGGGTTCAGTTTAAGATCTCTCTTGTAAACTTCATTTATAAGAAATGCTTTCTACTTTTTTGTCACAAATAACCTAAACCCAAACCACACAATTGTTGTCCTGATCAGGCTTTCTGTTATAAGTAAGCAGAAAACAGAGGTTTTGATTGGGTAGTTCCTCTTCAATTCGCTTGTTTACGTCTTATGAGGACTTCAGGCCGTTAGCTTTCTTATTCTGCCACCAGCACATAACATTAGCTTCATCTCTGATGGTAATATGATGAAACATTTGACTATTTTAGCCTCAACCTTTCTAAAAACAGTAAAAGATGTGGATTATTTATGAAGGAAGTTTAAGACTCCACCACTTCCAGCCCCTCCTGTGAGATCCTGAAGCGCTGCAGCACTGCTAGCTGAGTGCTGTTTTATATGCATTTCCAGTGGGGAAAGCTCCGGGTTTAGAGTTGCTACACGGCGTTCGGAGCGCTGTGTAACCCAGCTCATGCATAAACGGGGTAATCGCATTGCTACAGCATCAAAGCTCTGTTGTGAGTTCTGCTATGTGCTAGCAGGGTAATCAGCTTAAGCAGAAGAAGAGAGCGTGCGGTATTAACTGCATGCAGGTAGCCACCTGTATCTTAAGTTTGTGTATAACCTACTTAAAGATTTTCAAAGGAAAATACGTACTTCACAGTTTGCCTGGGACTAATACCGAATTTTAGATAATTTTCATTTGTTACTTGGAGATTTCAGTATCAAAATTTTGTGCATGTATTGAGTTGACACGTTTTAATTTAGTCCCCCGTCGCTAAATTGAATAGCTTAGAAAATAGGTCCGGGTTGCTGCTCACACCCTGCCCCCTACAGGGGTGTTGTCTAGACTTGGCTTTACCCTTACCCCACTGGCCAACAGTACCTGCTGGGCTCCTTGGCCCAGATAGATGCTGTAGCTGACAAAAACGTCCAGCCCTACTATCACCGATATTTTATTTTAAAATGAGGTGCCCTTTAGCCGTGAGGTATTGTCACCCCAGCTGGATGGCTATACCTGGGAGAGCCTTTGTGTGTGTGATCTGGGCCATGATAGAGCCACTGGGCCTTTAGATGTCTACGTCATTGCCAATATACCATTCTCCTCATGCTCCTCTCTCTCTCTTTCTCCCTCTCTTTCTCTCTCTCCCTCTCTCTTTCTCGTTCTCCCTCTCCCTCTCTCTCCCACCCCTCTCTCTCTGTCTCTCTCCCCTTCCTCTCTCTCTCCCTTTCGCTCTGTCTCTCTCTTTCTCGCTCTCCCTCTCTCTCTCCCCCTCTCTTTCTCGCACTCCCTCTCTCTCTCTCCCTCCTTCCCCCGCCTCTCTCTCATGCTTGCTGTGAGCAGATGCTGGATGTCAGGGTCCTGCTGGTGGCTGTAAAATTTAAGAGCCTATGTCTGGCCCCGTCTGTCTGGCCCCGTCCACCAGAACGCTTTCAGACGTCCGTTATCCAGGCAGATTGGTCCGGGAGGCTTCCGCTGTGAGGTTTAGCTAATCCCTCTGAAACGGGCACAGGACCGGGAGGCTGGCTAATGCCCGAGACGAGCCCCATGACACGCAGCGCTCAGCCCGGGACCAAACGGCCTGTTTCAGGACCAGAGCCGCTGAGCCAAGCGCCGCGATCGATGCGCGTGCTGGGAAGGGATTCTCAGCCTGAGAATTTAGCCCAACTTCACAACGGTTACCACAGAGACCCACCCCTGAAACAAAAACAAGCTGCAGTACACTTGGAGAATAACATAGAGCTCATGCAAAATAATGGCAAATACAAGGAAGGAAAGTCAAATTAGTCTTTCTGCCATGGTAAAGAATTTTATGCGTGGAGAAGAATTTCATATTTTAAAAAACGCATCGTATTTGAAATGTGAAACTGTCGAGGATTCTGTAATTACAAAGACTGAAAAGTGAATGAGGCTTTATTTGGTGTGAAGGCTGCGTATCGCCTGGTGCAATTAGCGCCTGAGATGAATGAGCTCAGGGCTGCCTGCGTTTCTTTGAAAAAAAAAACCAGGCAACATGATGAATGGCCGTGCGGGGAGCCGTTTCTGCCCAGGAGAGCGCTGATGGTGAACTGTACATGCACTCCCCCCCCCCCCCCTCCCCTTCACCCTCCGGGCACCTGCCCTGCCTACTCCCTCCGCCTCCACCCCCTACTGTCCTACCTCATCCAATCACAACCTTGCTGTTTTAGGGTAGTAGGGGCCTAATGTGCGATTAGCATGAGGAGGGGCCGGTGGGGGGAGTGGCAGTTAATTAGTTGTTGTTACTCGCAGATACGCTCTACCAGAAGTGTGACAGAAACAAGGCCTCTGATTGATGCTTATGACTGTACGTGATGAGATTATGCTCAAATACTCTACAATGGAGTGTAGCGAACGTTTGCCTGTGATGACATCTGTGCTTAATTAACCATGCCTGGTCACAGCAGATAAAATACAAAGTTCACACTCAACGTTTTTTGGCGATTCGTTCCTCTTAATTCAATAAAAAGATGGGGAAAAACAAATTCCCCAGCAGTTTTTCATATACATCTTATGTTGGTAGCAGTGTTGAAGTCACCTTCATGTCTTGTCTTGCTGGCTGAAGTCTTGGTTATTGTTCAGTTTGGATTATCGATAGGATTTATTATTATTATTATTATTATTATTATTTAGGCTAAATTTTGTGAGTCTTTTTTCTTTTATGTTTGTATTCACCAGCATTAGCAAAGTGATTTGGTGGTTGTTTGATTGCAGTGTTGCCCAAAGTCAAGACCGCTATACTGACATAAATGCATTTCTACGTTGGAGTTTTATATTTTCCAGAGAATCTTAAGTTCAGAGACTACAGTATCGCAGCATTGGTGGAGGGTTGTCCTTCAAATTAGTGGTGACACTTTGGCCAATTCCTGCATCGCCATGTGCTATTCCTGGCCAATCAGCTTTGGCACAGTCAGGATCTGAATCAAAGCCACAGAGCACAATGGTGCGCTGAGAGTTTGTGCTTTAGCTGGGTGTCCCACCTGAAGCCCTCCCCATTTTGCATCTCCAATATTGAACCCCCTGCCTTTGATTGAGCCCTTAGAGCCCCAGCGCGACCCCTCCCTCTGCGTCGTCAGGTAGCGCTGGATGGAGAATCCCGACCCGCAGGGTCTGATGTGAGGTGTTCCTGGAGCTCAGGGAAGGGGCAGGTTTTGCACCTCGGTGGACGATGCTGAAAAACAAGCCCCAGCTGAATCTCTGCTCTGAATTCAGGGTCGTGTTCGCGTCTCTCCTGCCAGAGGCAGCAGCGGTCCAGAGCGTTGACCGTTCCTTCTGGTCACGGTCCCAGGCTCCCATGTCCTCCTTTGTGCAGCGGAGAGTCACGCTGATAGGGTGGGGGGGGGGGGGGGGTGAGGGAGCGAGAGAGCGAGCGAGGCTGAGATGGGGCGAGTGAGAGGGGGGAGGAACAGGGGGGTTGGTGTTGGTGGGGGGTTGGGGGGGGCGGTTTACAGAGGTCTGTAGCACAGAGCAGCAGCCTGCTCCTTCTCACAATGATCAGCAGCGCTGCAGTGCCGGAGACACGCGCGCACACACAGCGAGTGTGAGAGGGAGAAAGTGAATGAGACGGAGAGAGGAGGAGGGGAGGGGAGGGGAGAGAGAGAGAGAGAGAGGAGAGAGGAGAGAGAGAGGGGTTTGCGGGCGGCTGAATTCTGCCCATTCAGGACAATGGAAGGACACAGCCTCCCCAGCCTGTGGGACCGAGCGCACAGACGGCTCGCGCCGAGCCCAGCGTAGCGGAACGCAGCGCCGCGGAGACCGGGGGGGGGAGAGAGAACGCACCGAGCATCGCGAGCCGAGGGACGCGGACGCCGCGGGGTTGAGCCGGGACGCGGCGGCAGCACGGGGCTCGTGCAGACACCTGCTCTCCACACGCACGCCTGAGGGCTAGCGGACGCGCGGTTCAGCGCCAGCGGTCCCACAGCGCTCTCTAACGCTCTCCAACGCTCTCTAACGCTCTCCCGCGGGGCAGCACAGCCCGCCGGACCCCCGCGGAGGACGGCCGGGCTTCCAGGATCCGTTAACGGGCTGGAGATCACCAGTGGAACAAAGCGGGGGGATCAGCTCCGGCTTTTCGGGATTCTTTGTCTCCTCCTTCGCGCTTTGAGACGGAGCATCTTTTCCTGCTCCTGAGTTTTCTCCTCCTTCTTCGTCCTAAGTGTTGAACTTAACTGGAATGCCGCCTCGCTGCACATTTTAATCACAGACACAGACCTCGTTCTGTTTCACTGGAAGCGGTCTCTTCTTTTGGCTTTTGTTTCTTCTCGTTTGGTTTGGTGACTTGTTACGTGTATTCGTACCAGCTGTTCAGTTGAAGATTGCGTGTGGTCTGGTTTGATGGTCTTCATTTACTTGATAGCGTGTATTTTTGTTTCTGTGGTATTTGGTGATCTTTAAACTGAGTCTAAGAGCAGGTCTACTGTGTGAATGAAACTGCTGTAAGGTTAGAACTGAAGTCCAGCTTTGTGCTCGTCAGTATATTGTGTTCCTTTTTGTTTCAGTGGAGAAGCGGTGCCTGTCATAACTTTGCAGGCTTGGAGAGTATTGGAGGTTTCCTGTTTTTTTATCTCGTGTAGTCAGTGGCAGCGAAGAGTTAACCCTTTATCTTTAGTCAGGAATAATTAAGTGACTCTGACAAAACTATACATCATCTCTGCTGTACGGGTAATTCTGCTCCGCTGAGCCTTGTCTGGGCATGGTCATGTGATCTGGGTGGGTGATTCCTTTATGGGGAGCGAGAGAGAGAGGGGTCAGCCAGGCAGGCGTCGTTAGCTTAATTAGCCTGCTCCAGCTGCCACTTCAGCTGTGCGGGTGGGACCCCCGGAGGAGGTGCTGCAGGAGGACCAAGCTCCTATCGCTCGCTTTGAAAAGGGGCCTTCCAAAAGTTCCTTATTAAAAAGACAACACCAGCGCAGACCAGCAGAGCTGGGGGTTATGGTTCATGGGTTTGTGCACATCAGTCTAGTGTTAGGTGTGAGTGTGAGGAGTATATCTCTGTGTACGGAGTGTGTCCTAAAGAGGGACCGGTGTACGCGTGTGCTTGGCGACCCTTAAGGGAAGGGAGAAACGGAATTACCTGGCAGGGGCACCAGGCCATGCTAGCGTCCCGCCAGCTACACGCCCACAGGACTCTGCTGCCACGCCGCGCCGCTTCCACCTGTTCGCACTGACCAGAGGTTTGGGGGGAGCTCAACAGACTCGACCGACCGTCCTCCCCCGAATCCCCCCCCCCCCCCCCCACGTGGATAAACCTGCCCCCCGTGTGAGCAGCTGGGCCCCCGCCTTCCTCGCGGGAGCCCCCCGCCCCGCCTGGACGCTGTCTCCCCTGCCCTCCTGGTGCTTCTGCACCCGCCTCCGCTGGCCGAGAATGATGTGGCAGTGCCACGTCTCGCCCTCGGAGTGCCGCTGCTACCGGCTCAAGGGCTTCTCCCTGCTCAAGCGCCTCCCTCTCTCGGCAGGTGGGCGGGGCCTGGACCAGCCCGTGGGCGACTGGCTGGAGCTCGTGGGCCTGCCGCAGTACGAGAGCAAGCTGCTGCTCAACGGCTTCGACGACCTGCGCTACATGGTGAGCCTCACCCCCGCCGACCCCTCTCTCTCTCTCTCTCCTTCTCCCCCCCTCTCTCTCTCTCTCTCTCTCTCCCCTTCTCCCCCTCTCTCTCTCTCTTACTCTCCCTGTCTCTCTCTCTCTCTCTTACTCTCTCTCTCTCTCTCTCTCTCTCCTTCTTCCCTCCCCTCTCTCTCTCTCTCTCCTTCTCCCCCTCTCTCTCTCTCTCCTTCTCCCCCTCTCTCTCTCGTACTCTCCCTGTCTCTCTCTCTCTCTCCCCCCCTCCCTCTCCCTCTCACTCTCTCTATATCTTTCTCTCTCTATCTATCTCTCTCCCTCTCTATCTCCCTCTCTCTTTCTCACTCGTCCTCTCTCTCTCTCTTTCTCTCTCACACACACATCATGCATCTGCTTTTGTTTTTCTTCTCATTCTCTTTCCCCTTCTTCCTTTCCTGTCTTCAGTGCTCCACTGGCTTGTGCTATGAGAAAGTACAAAGCGAGGAGAAGCACTGGGCTTGACACAAGTGTAATTCCTAAGAAATGTGAGCTTCATAAGCCCGAGCGAGCGCTTCCCCTGGGGTTCACTTTCAGCTCTTTCTCAATTTAATTGGCTTTAAACTTCCAAACAGATGGCAGGGTACACAATAATCAGCTTTTAACCTTTTTATAGATAGGAGGAAACGCATCTATTGTGAAAATTGCAATTTGAACTTGTGCCCCTGAGGCGATGCCATTGCCTTGCTGTGAGATGCCACCTGATTTAGACGCCTGTGGCAGCTGAGGCGGGTCCCAGGTCGCTGGACGGTGGCACGCCGCCGCTCAGGAAGCGCACTCCTCCCCTGCCTGTGCCGTGTGCTGTACCGCACACCTGTCTGTCTCAATCACATCAAACATGCTTTACTGGCACTTGGCAGATTCTCCCATCCAGAGCGAATGGCAAAGCAGACAGCGTCAGAGCTAGGGTTAGGAATACAGAAGGCACGGCAGTCCCACTGAGGAGGCACGGCATTCTCATTCATGACCAGCGGCAGATCTGACCGGCATGGTAGCTTTGTCATTTTAAACGCAGAATGAACGGAAACGAGAACCCTTGATTCCAGCGCACTCAAACTTAAAGTAAACTGAAAGCCAATCAGCTTACAGGGAAAAGAGGACGGCTCAATCGGCTGGCTGGTGAAAGAGCACCATTTTTACTTTTACATGACTGGCAGTTACTGTACAAACATGTTTCCTGTAGTTAACGGCATTGTGTTATTTTCATGAAGCTTTGCGTAATGCATTTTAGCATGTATAAAAAGCGCTAACTCGCCGCTGATGGAATGCTTAAAGGTTAATACTCATTATGCTAATGGCTGGTGCCAGTGGCATTATGGGTAAATCTAATATGGTAATCATGCTGCCGATGATCAGTTTGCTGTATAAAGGTGGCGCTGATATCTGCAGTAAAGCAGGTGCTCAGTGACTGATTTTGGCGTTCCCTCCCCCGGGACGTGTAATGCCTTTGTTTATATGAGATCCATGAAGGCGCGTCCACATTAAACGCTTTGATCTGACTGTAGAAGCGGGGAATAACGGAGGTGAGTGAGTGTTTAATGTAGCTTTCTGGCTTTCCTCTGAAGGTCTGGTCGGACCCGTGTAATTGGTTGCGCCGGTGCTGTTAAACGGATGGTTTTTTTGGGGGGGGGGGACTGCCTATGGGCTTAAATTTATAGATGGAGAGGGCCTCCCCCAACTCCACGCCATAGCGTTCTCCCTCAGTCTGTTTCCTTTAAATATTCACAAGGACCCTGCCGGCACGAAAGACCCGCAGCCGAGACCACAGAGCCGCAGCCAAACAGAGCCGTCAGCAGGGCGGGAGTGGGGAGGACGCCTCTGTGGCAGAGGACCTGAGGAACGGGGGGGGGTTACCATGCAGCCGGAACCTTCCGCGCTCACAGGGTTTTCAGAGTCACGTTTGTTCAGAGACCAAAACTTTGCCCACGTAATTGAAATTCAGTGGTTGAAATGTGTTCAGCCTGGTGGAAACTGGTAAAGTTCCTGCAGAATACTGACAGATTTGAAAAGAAGCATCTCTTCCCACCAACATTCAGAGCACGTTTCTTCTTTCTCGTGTCTTTCTGGCACAGCAATGTATTTCGGTAAAAATTCTCGAGCAGTCGTATTTTATAATTTTGCTAGTAAGAATTTTAATATTTCAGATTTGAGTCAGGTCTGAAGGAGACCTGCGTCCGCTCCATTGCCTTGTCTCATTTTGCGTGTGACTCCCTCCCCGTGTTGCTTTATGAGGGGGAAACGAACCCTTGAATCTGAAGCTGCTGTTTAAATCTGCAGCATATTGCGGTGGATCAATCATGAGCGGTTCTCTGCCCGCGGTGGCCCGCGGGACCAGAGGTTGATTGTCCTGTCCGTTTCGGGCCGGAGCGTTCCCCGCAGAAAGCCCTGCGGAGACGGGAAGGGCCTTCAAAGGCCCCGCAGCGCGCCGACCTTTGACCTCGGCCGTCCCACACAAAGCCCGCTGCTGCGCTCCGGCTCGCAATCAGCCGCTCGGTCCGAACAGCAGCTGCTCTCTCGCCGCAATCAGCGCGGGCCTCTGGGTAATCCTCCGGCTGCCGTTGCCGGGCCGACGAGGTCATCGGCCCTCCTGCGAGCGCACGGCTCGCCGTTCCCCGCGCCTCCTTTTCGCCCGCCCGTAATGAGGATTGATAGCGGAGACGGAGGAGGACCCAGCTGGCCCAAGCGTCTGGGACTATTACGAATCAGGCAGCGGCCGCGCTCCGTCAGGAGAGAAGCGTGTCCGCATCCGGACAGACCCGGGGGCGGCTGGCGCCTTGGCGAGGGGGAACGGGACAGCGGTTTTGTAGTCTCCTGTGGACCAGCAGCCCCCTCTGCGGTTGGTCCCGCTCAGTGCAGGTGCGGTGAAGAGTTCACTTGCGTGTGCGCAGAGGGGTCTTGAGATGTGGCGCACGCACGGTCTTAAAGGATGATGCACAAAGAAAGGCTCTGAGCCGAGACTTTCAGCAAGCGGCCTCATTATCGTCTGTGGCTGATCAGTGGCTCCTCTCCCCTCACATCCTGTGATACAGTGATCCTGTGCTTCTGCCACCTAAGCAAATGAAGCTCTATGCGTTGCCAGTTTATGATGGTATGCACAGATTCCATCAAAAATAATGACATATTCTGTAAATGAGGTTTAAAGTGTAGCAGTATGAAAAAATTCTATATCGTCTGAAGGACTCCTCCAAAATGTGTGCACCATTGGAGACTGATGAAGCAGCGGTGCCTGCCCAATGCAACATGACTAGTTTTCAGATTGTTCAGATGGAGGAACACTAATGCCTCCTCCAGCTTTAGCTTCTCCAGACTAACACTAAGGTCAGCCTGAAGTGGTAATTGCTTTGGGTGTGTTTGTGTGGATGTCTCTGTTTTACAGAGCAGGGGGGCTGGGCTGTCATAGGAACAGGCAGCCTCTTTCTGTCTCTCTCTCTTACTTTGTCTCTCTGGCTCTCTCTCCCTTTCTCTCACTCTCTCTCTTACTCTCACTCTCTCACGCTCTATCTCTTTCTTGCTCTCTCTCCCTTTCTCTCACTCTCTCTCTTACTCTCACTCTCTCATGCTCTATCTCTTTCTTGCTCTCTCTCTTGCTCTCTCTCCCTTTCTCTCTCTCACTCACTGGGGTTTTTTGAGGGAGCATCCCCTGTGTGTGAAAACCCGGGTTCATTCACATCCTAGGGGACCCCCTCAGGGGGAGGGGCGGATGTCCCGAGAGGAGCATGCTGGGAAGGGGAGCCCCGGCTCTTCTCACACTTCCCAGCTTTCCCAGCTCTCCCCCGCTGAGCTCTCCAGTCACTTGACAGTGAATCCTAATTACATCCGAAAGGGAGCCGCCCACGAGCAAGCCGTCAGCCACAGGTGGAGCCGCGCACTGCAGCGGAGTTCTCCTCCAGTGCCCTTTGATAGGCTCTTATTGAGTCGCCTATCAAATGGCTTCAACCAATCCTGGGGCCAGGGGGCGTGGACCAGACTAACAAGTTTCCTTCCGTCTATCAGACCGTAGATCCAGGAAAAGCAGGCAGGTTTGTCCTCTTCTTTTCTCCACTGACGCAGACATCAGCTTCCACACAGCAGGTTTAGCCGTAGGCTTTTCAAAAGAGACTATTGCACTCTTCCTCATGACCACCAGATGTGGAGGCGTGTGTATCATCCAGTAACTGGGCTACTGAAATCCTCAGTGTCAGAAGTGAAAGTGCCCCCCCTCCCCAGGTAGGCCACACCCTTAATCAGAGCCCACTGAAGCCCTGCCGGTCTGATTGCCTTCAGCGCGATCTGGGGTAATCAGCTCAGACAGTCCCTTAATTTCACAGCACTGGCACTTAGCCGGCTCCAAGACTCGTCTGCGCGCTTGAATTGGTGTCCGTCCCGTAGTGATGTCAGAGACAGAGCCACCCCCCCAGTATAAAAAGCAATCCCAACTCTATTTTAGGGACTCAGTGGGGGAGGACTCTCTGATGTTGCTACTTGTATTTGAATCCTCAGGCTGTGCATCTGTAATCTCAGCCCTCTCTCTCTCTCTCTCTCTCTCACTCAGTCTTCCCCACCAAATCCCAGGAAGCATTTCATAAGAAGTTTTCTTTTCCATGTAGTTTTTTTCAGCTGTGTTTTCCACTCAGAAGTTTTTCAGCTGCCACTACCCCAATTAAGATCAACTTTCTTCATACCACATTTTTTTTCTGCTTTTCTGGGTAGCCTGTCCCTAGCCAGGCTAAAATTGAGGCTAATATTCAGGGATAAAATGACTGTTGTGGTCATGCTCATGTTTGTCAGAAACTCAATAGGGGGTACAGCAGCATTGTGGTTCAATCTGCGTCATGTTTAATGCTCAAGACCGGTGCCGACTTACTGAGTCACTGCCTGCTGTTTTCTCCTTCCTCTGTCTGATATTCAGAGTGTGTGTGTGTGTGTGTGTGTGTGTGTGTGTGTGTGTGTGTGTTTGTGGAGCCAGATACTGTTTATTTTTAGCACAATTTTCTAAATAATTCTCCTTTCAAACTAATTAAAATAGTGTCTGTCAGCAGATGAACTTGAAATGAAGCCTCTCATATCCCAGGGCTCAGCTGGAGCACATTACCCCCCCCCCCCCCCCACACGTACACACACCCCACCCCCGTCACTGAGTCCCGTGTTCAGGAAATCTCATAACTCTGGGTTTCACAGCGCAGGATCATCGTTCCCCTAGCGCGGAGCTACGGATGCGCTGTCAGAGCTGCCCTCCCCTCCACGCCCCCCCGCCAGTCATCTTTCTTATAAGGTGTCAGCGCAGGAGTGGTGTGTAATTTAGAAGAGACGACGGTCGCCCTTGAGTCTTCCTCAGTGCTTGGTGCCTGGCTGAACGGTGGCAAATGAAGTTCACTGAGGACTTGTGATATAGCGCAATGGCACGGTTGTGTCAGTCGCTTATCATTTGTATGCAGGGTGTTGGCACGCTTACCCTGAGGTCTGTACTTGCCAACAACCTGATGGCCTGTAAAAAGTGGTAAAACAAACAGGTTAGTGCTGATTACAGATGGATAAAATGAGATGTTGAGTTCTAAAGAGCAGTGGGCGGCATTGCATGGTGAGTCTCATTACGGAAAGCAGCGTTAGGGAAGTTTGCAGTGCACAGACCCTTAAAATGACAGCGTGGCCTGGCCTCCGTTTATGACAAACGCTGTTTTTTTTTGTTGTTTTTTTTTTACCCCAATTTTTGTTCGACAAGCCCTGGCGGCCCCGGGGCTTGGGGATGAGGAGAGGGGTCAGGGCTGGAATCCGCGGGAGCGCTAAGCCCGTAATTAAACTGCGCTCGTTTCGTCAGGCGGTAACAAAGAGCCCCGGTCCTGCACTGGCCCTCGCCGGGCCCTGGAAAGAGCAGGGGGCCGGGGTGGGCGGGGATCAATAAGATAACAGTGATTGTACTGTGTAGCCGCAGAAGCAAGAAAGCCTTGTTAAAATAAATGAGATGCATTTCGATTGACTGAAAAGAGAGAGGAGCTGAGCCAAATACTGTCGCTCTCTCTCTCTTTCGCTTGCTCTCTCTCTCCCCCTCTCTCTCTGTCTTTGTCTCTCTCTCCCTGTCTCTCTCTCTCTCTCCCTCCCTCCCTCTCCCTCTCTTTGACTGGAAGCGTAATGAGCAGCTCTTCCCGCGGTGTGTGTAGCGGTAATGCGTTTGAAGCGGGTGAGCGGTGGCGTGTGGGCTGAGGGGACGGTCCAGCGGCCCTCTGAGCAGGGCGCTGGATTTATCTCTCCCCGCGGGAGCCGGGGGGGAGAACCGGCTCCCTCTGAGGCGAGGGTCAGCGGAGTCCCGCGGGGACGATCGCCCGAGGTGGCCTAGCTGGCAAAGCACACTCCTGTGATACCAGCACGAGCAGCATCAAAGGACAGGGCCCACCGCGGTGAAACGGCTACGCTTTCCATAAATCACCATACCGGCCCCGCTCCTGTCCTGCAGCTGTCAGGTGAGGTTTCTCTCACAAAGAGATGAGACGGAGATAAGAAGCGTTCATTTGTAGAAAATGCCAACTGTGCTGACTTGGGAAGGTTGTGATGGGCTGTGATGTCTTTTGAGGGGAAAAATGATTTTTTTATTCCAAGAATGTGCATTCATCTGTTCATTCATTCATGAATTTATTACCCTGATCACATTTTTTTTTAGCAGTTTTACAAACCAACAGTGTTGAGGGTTCGAGATGGCAAGAACTTGTAGACACCTCAGATTTACACACATTTCTGTGATTTATTCATTTGTATGTTTGTTCCCTTGGGACATACCTTTGTGGTACGTAGTCAAAAAAGCTTAGCCAACTGTGTCCCTTAGCCTAGTGTGTCCCGTAGCCCACTCCGTCTGGACTGTGTGGGATTAACTTTGCAGAACTGGGCCAAAGCCTGCTCCAATCAGGGCCACCCTGCCCCAGCTTCTTTCACATCTGCCCGTGCTTGCTTTCCGTTGCTCGCACATCTGAAAGGGAGCGGCCCATAGCTTGGGTTTCCTGCCCAACTGGCAGACAAACGCAGGCATGTAGCGTCGCACAAAACTGAGCTGGAGCAAGCTGCTTCTGTTGGCTGTCATGCTTCCGTGGCAGTTGATGGCACATTTGCCAGTGAGAAGAGTGATTTTTTTTTTTTTTTTTTTTTGGAGGCAGAAATGATTAAACCAGGTCTGCACATTTCAAACTCATCTTTTAAGAAGGTTTGAATGGATATTTGCCAAGAAAGCTATTTGCCATTTTATGTATTGCTTTTCCGGGAAACATGTCATGTTTTTTTTAAATGAATTTGCTTCCTTGGGCCATGTCTCAGAAAGCTCAGTTTTCCATCAGCTGTGTGTTAAATATGAATCTCGCAAAAGTTATTTTTTGGAAAGGCTTGAAGGAACTGCGGATTGAAAGGCGACATCAGTGTACAAAGCACTCACTGCAGTGCGCCATCCAAAAAACTTTGTCCCTCACTTTGTCTTTCAAAGTTCCTGGTTTGTGTGTTGGTTGGACAGCATCATGTTCCTGGTGTGAGCAGGCACCTGAAAGCTAATGGTTGCTGAAGAAAGGCCGCTGATGCTGCCAGTGAGAGCTGAGATTGAGGAACGGCAGGCTGCCTCTTGTTCTGAGTGCTGCTAATGCCACTTGACTCGCAGCGCTTCCTGTGGGGGCGAAATGCTGTTTCTGAGAACCCATTCATGAATCGCGGCGCGTTAGGCGATCGACGCGGCGGGCGCATTGAGCGGGCCAGACGGGTGTCACTGAGGCGTTTCGCAGGCTCTCTTCAGCATGTCGGAGATGGGAGACGAGCCTCCATTACAGCCATCGCAGTTACATCTGCTCAGACCTGGGTCAGGTCACTTCACAGCTTCCCCACAAAAATAGGAACCTATGAGCTGTCAAATGCACTATGCTGTTTTTCACACTTCCTCTGCCATTCTCTGTGTTTTTGAATGACAGATGTACAAATTCTGCTGTCTTTTCTGTCCCGTAAATATAATTAAACGAAACGTGCGCTCACTGACGAGAGCCGCTCCCCCCCCCCCCCCCCCCCCCCCCCCCCCCCCCCCCCCACGTTTGATTGATTGCAGCTGAAGGATTTTTGACATCAAGCAGATGCTCTGAAAAATGGGTCTAGTCCTTCGTAAAAATGTCCCTACATGGGTCCACATGCAGACTTTCCTCTTGAAAATAGAACTGGGTAGTATGAGTATGAGTGGATGGCACCCTTTTCTCAACTGGACATTTCCCACATCCTCTGACCTGTTCTCTGAGCCCTCCTGGGTAATCTTAGTTTCCTCTTCTGGGTTAATGTGCCTGTTGTTTTCTGGAAAATAAAGGACAGCTCTCGACTGGAGAGGCCTCTGATGAAAGCTTCATCAGAGAAGTGGCATTAGCAGAATTTCCCCATCATGGACAGTGGCACGGGTGGATTCCCTGGGCAAGTGGTTTTACTATTATGTAATAGGCCTGTATTTGTGGAGCGGGAGAACTTCTTTTCTACTGACTGGTGAAGGCTAAGCTTTAATGAACCCTGTAAATGGGTGAGCTACAATGATGTGTCCACCACTTGAGCCAATCAAAAGATATTGGTGATATAGACAGTAATTGGTTCCAGTCAGTGACAGATTGTAGTGTCTGTACTCATTCTTGGTTTTGTATGGCCTCGTGCACCCCCAGCAGAACCACAGCCAAACTTGGCCTTCAGGGTTATCTGTATTCCGTGGTCACCGTCCATAAATCTCAGTGAACTCTTCATTCCGGGGTCTAGACTCTCATGTCCTTTTACTTGGTGGAAGTTCCGCCGGTGCCCTTGGACTGAGGTGGGCTGTATTAGCAGGAATGTCGCTGGCCTTTCTGAGCTGTATTTGCAGCCGTTGGCTGAGAGGAAGTGAACTATGATCTGGGAAACCCCCTTGTTTTTTCTCTGTCGCCCTATGAAATCCGAGCGCCCCCTCGCCTGCCCGGCAGAGGGGTCATGCTGTTTGTCTGAAGCCCCCTTAGTAACCCCCTTCTGCTCAGGGAAAGCCACGCCCGGTGCACAGGGGGTTTTCATGGCGTCTGTAGTAGTAAATACTGTTGGACAGAAAGATTGCTTCTCTCTCTGTTTGAGAGACGCCGCTTATGAGCTTAACAAAGTGTGGCGTACGAGCTTGGGAATGTAGCTCCAACTCACTCTGGGAATTGGTTCCAAAGATGTCGGTGCAACTTTTGCAGAGCGCGTGTTGATTCCTACAGGGCTCTCTCAGCACTGGGACCCATGCTTGTCTTGCCCAAAACAAATGGATCTACAGCTCTAACTAGGTGCTGTTGTTGACACACCAAGCCCTAAGAATTTAACCTGGGTTCGATTCTTTTACGTCTTTAAATCCTGATTCTGATGACAGATGCCCGTAATGTTAATGTTTTGCAGGAATTTTCAGTAGTGAATTTTCTCGAGTAAACCACAAAGTGGGCGGTGACCACAGGAGCGACCCGATCTCCGCTGCGGCCCTGTTCCCCCTCTCACAGCTCATATTGCAGCTTGATCCTGGACAGGATGCCAGGACATGGAGACCAGATCACTTTCCTCCCCCCCCACACTGCAGACCCCCATGTAACCGTGCCAACCCGAGGCCCAGTGCTGAGGTCACCCATGTAACCGTGCCAACAGCCCTGGGGTGGGTGGACTGCCTGAGAAGGCGAAAGCTGTTGTGGGCGCTGTGAAGGGGCGCGGGGTGGGCCGGCGTTTCGCTCCGTGCTCCTGCGGCTCCTGTCAGCACGGCCGGGCGCCCCGCCGGAGGCCAGCGAGGCCCATCAGTCCAGAGGCTGACGACAGCCGCGGCTCCCCGGCACTTCAAACGCGCCGCCGGCTCGATGGCTCATGTTTACGACGCGCGCCGCCGCGGCTGTGCCGAAGCTCAGCTCTTCAGATTCCGTATGCCGCGCGCACCGCGCTCTCCTCCGGCCCGCCGCCCGCGTGCAGCCAGGGGCAGTCCGCCACGCTGCGGATTCAGCGCTGCCGTTCGGCATTAACCGCTCTGTTATCGAGCTGCGGAAATGACTGATGAGGCCAGATCGACCGCCGTAGTTTACATTTACGGCAGGTCAAAGGTCATCAGCGGCTATCCGCTGAGGAGGTGCCACACTCCCACTGAATGGACTGGGCGGTCCGTCCTCTCTTTATTAAACCATTTCCCAGTCCCATGTCATTTACCCGAGGAAGATTAATTAGCTGCTGGCACGCCACTATGAAACGGTATAGAAATAAATAATGGCTTTCCTTTACCTCATTTACCTCTTGGAGTGTTGATAGACCACACACCCCTGCCTCACTCAAGTTTGTGCACATGTTCTCTGTTTCTCACGCTCAACACACTTCAGCTCACAGTGTTTGAGCCCAACTGCAAACCTTTGCTTACTGCGTTTACACACTGAATGCAATGCTCATGTTTGTACTCAAATACCCGCTTCCTTTATCCATATCTCTCTTGTTGTTCTAACTTTCTCCCTCCATTTCTCTCTCTTCTCCCTGCTCTCTCTCACCTGTCTCTCCCCTCTCTTCCTCTCTTCCTCTTTTGTTCTCTCTCCCATTCTTGTGCACTGATCCTCAGGCTCTCTCAGTCACTCACACTTTATCTCTCAGCCTCACACATTTGCTCCAAATCCTTCAGTGCTCTCACACACACAAATCCTCCAGAGCAACACATAAAAAGACACAAGAGGTCTCTATTCACGCTCCCCCTCTCACACATGCTCACACACATCTTAAATTAAAACTTATAAAAACATAAACCAGTTATTATAATCTTAAACTAGTTTGATTATATTCTGTTGCTTTTGTCTTGTCACATCTTTAATATCTTGGGCCAGAGGTTGTTTTGTACTTGCTTTTTGTTGCTGCTTCATCCTTCACGTAAGTGGCGTTTCCTAGTAATGGCTTGTAATTCCAGTTTAAATCATTTGCCTTTGACAAGGTGGTGTCTGGATAAGGGGAGTGACAGCTGAGGAGCCCCCCCCCCCCCCAACCAAACTAGTAGTCTTTGTCTTGCCTTCCCCCAACTATCAATAGACCTTCTCTGCTTTTCCATTATTCAGCCCTTTTCTTTTCTTCACCGGTCGATCAATTGATTAGCCATCCATTGCTCCTGTCTAGGAGGCCGGGGATTGTTTTATGTGGAACTGTAGATGGCCTGTCTGAAACCCCCCACCTCCCCCCCATGAGCACATACACTCAATAATGTTTACTGGGCGAAGGAGAGTGCTGTGGAGGTGTGAGGGGCAGCTGCAGCTCGTTAAGGGGAGCGCCCGGCTCAGAGGCTGTCCGTTAAGAAGCTCTGCAGCGGGGCAGTCTGTGCTCTGGGGCCAAACTGGCCCCGCCCTCGCTCGTGTTCGTTTAGGGCTGATTGATGTTTTATTTGTGGAGGGTGGGGGAGACTGGTGCTAGGGGCCTCCCACCACAAAATCATGTTAACGGTGTGTATGTGTGTGTGTGTATGCACATGCAGCTGAGCAGGTGTGTGCGTGTGATGATGTGTGTGATGATGTGTCATATTATCGGTGCCCTGCCGCAGGGTTGCGCTGAATGTGTGTGAGCTCCATGCACGCTCTCCTGCCTGACGCCGTCCCCTCTGTCCCCTGTGTGTCCCTCCTGCCACAGGGCAGTAATGTGATGGAGGAGCAGGACCTGCGGGAGATCGGGATCACTGACCCAGGCCATCGGAGGAAGCTCCTGCAGGCGGCGCGCTCCCTGCCCAAGGTGGGGCCCTCCGGACAGGGGCTCTGTGCAAGCAGAGGGCTCTCATACCCAGCCACTGTTAAATTCCTGCTTCCTTAAGCAGTCCTATGTGCTGATACACCCCCTATAGGCAGCCCTGTGTAGTTACACCCTGTACAGGCAGCCCTGTGTACAGTTACACCCCTAACAGTCTGCCCTGTGTAGAGTTACCCCCCCCCACAGGCAACCCTGTGTATTTACACCCTCTACAGGCTGCCCTATGTAGTTATGCCCTCTACAGGCAACCCTGTGTTATTTTACCCCTGAAAGGAGGGCCTCTGTATTTTACAGCCACAACAGGCAGCCCGTTGTACACGTACACCCCCTACAGGCAGCACAAAGTATGAATATATTTTATGCTTTTCATCTTAACATCAGATAATCTGCAGATAAGCCTAAACTGAGCCGCTTTGTGAATGTGGCCTGTTTCTGAGCACACACTTTCTGAGCAGAAGAAAGCATTTCTGTTCCTGGAGTGATTATTCCGCTGTGTGGCTCATTGAAACCCCTTGGGCTCTAGTTTTTATCTACCTTGATTATGTACTTAGTTCTCTGTTGTGCAGTTCTCCTGTTTTACCTGTTTTGACCTCATCAGGCGAAGGTATGTGACTCAGTGTCTCCCCCTGCAGGTGAAGGCGCTGGGCTGCGATGGCAGCACGTCACTGTCCTCCTGGCTGGACACGCTGGGCCTGCAGGAGTACCTGCACAACTTCCTGTCCAGCGGCTACCGCACGCTAGACTGCGTGAAGAACCTGTGGGAGCTGGAGATCGTCAACGTAAGAGCCGCGCGGCGTCGGCGTAGCCTGACGCGCGTCAGGGTGGCCGCTGTGCTGGCGTGCAGCGAGCCAAAGCCACAGGCCTGTAGTTTGGCATGTCAGGGGTCAGTAAGACTGCTGGTGTGATAGACCGGACCAGTGGTCAGTGAACATATGTTCTGGTGCGTCTGTGTGTGTTTGTGTGTGTGTGTGAGTGTGTTTGGATTTGAGCAGTACAGGCCCATTCCCTGTGTGCAGAAGTAGCTCAGTTCTGCCATTAGCTGAAGTGCCCCTTGTGTGCTTGTGTAGCTAATGCAGTGTGTGGGGTGTAATACAGTATAGGGAGGATGTCCGCATGTGCTTTAGTGCACACTGTATGTATTTGTATGTAGCTCAGCCTGTGTGCTTTTCTGTCAAACATTGCTTCAGGTGCTGAAGATCACGCTGCTCGGACACAGGAAACGCATCATCGCATCTCTAGCAGAGCGGCCCTATGAGGAGCCCCCCGTCAAGCCCCCGCGCCTCTCCCAAATCAGGGTGAGCACGTCCCACCACCCCGCCACAGAGCATGTTGCTCATGACACCCGGCAGAATCATGTTCCCAGCATGCGGGAGGGAGAGCAGGTTTTCACTGTTACTCGACACTTCATCAGTCATCATGAAGAGGGTGATTGCACAGTTATGTTTGTTGCTGGATTTTCAATTGTATTTATTTATTCAGGGACAATGTGCAGTCACAAAAATATTCCTGACAATCTTGCAAGGCTTGTTACCAGCTTGCCCGAAAGGCAACTTCAATTGGTGGTCCCACAGTAGAGGGCATTACCAGGGCTGCTGTATGGGGGTTAGGGTTAGGACGAATCCAAGGGCCCTGCCTGACTGGGGCCCTCAAGAAATTGTGCTCTAACCGTGCTGGGAGTCCCCACTGGGGTGGTGGGGCCCAATGTGTGAGATCTTTTCATGTGCTCCCAATTCCCTGGTGACATCTCTGGGCATTACAAAAACACTTCTGACTTGGTTTACTTGCCTCACCTGGTTTCTTGGATCTAAATAGTTTATGATTTCAAGGGGATCTTTTAATAGAGAGTCACTGAGACTCTGTAAGGGCAATAGTGAGTACCGCTGAACTAGACATAATGAACACTCAGAGTTCACTGCTGGAAAATGGGCAAGAGGCTCAGTTAACACAGGAGTAGGTTGAGAACACTGATTTCTGAACTTGTGAAGGGTAATTAGAGTACTGTGCTGGGTTTGTGTACCGTCATGGACAGGAAGTGTCATAGAAACAGAAAGAGATGAGATAAGCTTTCTCTTCATATTGATCGTAACCTTTTGGGCTGAACAGCATACTGCCTGTTTGGAATTCCATTAGGTGTTTTCTCAAGCAGTCCAGTCAGTCATACTGGAATGTTATTCATATTAGAAGAAGTGTGTGTACACATTGATAAATATGTTCCAGACAAAAGCTACGTGAAGTGATTTTCAGTGATAGTGTCAACGTAGTGGGAATATTTGAATAAGCTCACCATGGCACTCTTTACGTGACATGATAGTGCTTTCCAGTGTGCTGCTTTTCAAACAATATGGTACTGTAAAGAGCTTCATTTCTGTCAGTATGCACCCACCGCTCAACAAGCAGCTGGAGATGGTTCCTGAACATTCCAAAATTGTTACCATGCACTCATAATGTATCTGGATATTGTGAACAGCTTGTGTGTAACTGGCAAACCTCTATTAAGATGCAATGCCTGTGTCTGTCTGTTTGTCTGTCTGTGTTTGTGTGTGTGTGTGTGTGTGTGCACGTGTTCAGTGTCAGGACCTGGTATCCCAGCCCTCTTCCCCGCTCAGTCACATGGACTCCTACACCGGCCGCTCCATGGACCCGCTTCTACCCCCTGCGGATTCTGGGAGGAGGAGAGGTGGTGACTCCGACTACGACACATCACACCGCTCCCACGGCGAGCGGCATCGCACTCATGTGAGTGGCTACATCTCTCTGTCTGTACGTCTGTCTGTCTGTCTGTCAGGAGATCAGCTGTCCTGAGAAAGCAAAGCTGGCTTGGGGCATATGAAACAATCAGTCTCTCTTTGTTTTTACATTGCGCCATATGCAAACAAGTTGTCACACAGTGCTTCACACTCAGCCTGGTGACTGTGGTTGCTGTCAAGAGGCTGTTTAAAAAAACACAGTTCAATCAGTATAGAGTTTTAACTTTCTGTTGTAGGGTTTTGTATTGAGAAGTATTGAACAAGCCTAAAAAATAACATTTTTATAACCACTTGACCAGTTAAAACTGTTAAAATACAAAATTGTTTCTGCTTCCAGAACAATCTGGGGAAAGTCTTTCCAAAGGGGCCCTGAAGCTAATCGCTCTGTCGCTAGTTTTCAGCTTTGGCATTGAGAGTGCAGTGAGAGCCTGTGTCCTGTGGTCACAGGGTCCTGTTTGGGTGATGTTGAGAAATAAGACCTCTTAAGTATGCTGGTCCGAACCCGCGCAGAGCTTTAGCGGTTAGCGACCCGGTTTAATCAGAAGCTCGAGTGAAAGGCCCTGAGCGCCGTCTGTGTGCCCCGTCCAGGATCGGCACGAGGACCGGCCGCGGGAGCCCCGCCTGACCCTGCGGCCCCCCAGCCTGGCCGCGCCCTACGCCCCCGTGCAGAACTGGCACCACCAGCCCGAGAAGCTCATCTTCGAGTCCTGCGGCTACGAGGCTAGCGTAAGCCCCTCCTGTGCAGCAGCGGCCCCCCTGCACCACACAGTCAACACGCTGTGTCTTTACATTCTTATCTTTGCCAGATAACTGTCTTTTAACTGCCTTTTATTTTGTATTAATGGAATTTCAATTAATTACTCTTCATTCCACTTTGTCAAAGCACACACTTACTGTATCAGGCTTTCTAGACATCATATACGAAATATATATATATATAGCTATATACAAAAATAACTAAATCATCAGTTTGATCGCTCACACTGGCAGAAGTGCTGGCAGACACACACATCTGCATTCTACACTCTTGCCTATCTAGACCTTAGACTTTGTGTATACTACCCCGGTTCAGTGTGCAGAGCGTTCACCCTCCAAATCCTCTCTGGCTTTTCTCTAAGCTTCCTCTCGGTCTCTTATCTTTTTTCTACAGTATCTGGGATCCATGCTCATCAAAGATCTTCGGGGCACTGAGTCCACCCAAGATGCCTGTGCGAAAATGAGGGTAGGAGGAGCATTGGGCCTCTCATGATGTCACTCTGCCGCTGTCACGCATCGCTCAGAGAGCTCCGGAGCATTCTGTCAGTCTCCTGTGGCCTTCAGAAGGCCCCCAGCACACTGCGTTTAAACTCCCCGAGTGATGGACGCGGGCTGGAACAGTCCGGCCTCTAACGGCAGTAATTCATCCAGCCGTTTTAAATGTGTCATACGGCACAGCCTTGGACAGGACTGTGTTTAATAAGGACTATGAACGCCACAGGACAGTGAAATAGAATTGATGGCCTTCTGCATTGGTAGGCTGTAATATAATTCAGTGCGTGGTACATGGTTTTAATAAGAAAATAAAAGCACAGTCAGCCAAGGAAAAAAAGCTATGACTACACTTCTAGATTCTTGGCTAGAAAGAACTGCATTTTCAGATAACCTTTAGCCCCCCCAGCCCCGCAAAGGACGGTGGGAGTGCCAGCTGGGCTGGCCTGGGTTCTGATGAGTTTAGCCCGGTAGAAATGAGGGAAATGAAACCTAAGTTGTTAAGGGAGAGCTGCTGACCCACTTCCTGTTGGAGCGGTGGCATTAACCTGTCTATTTATAGTTGTAACTCACTGTCAACTTCAGTTAATTTTTTGTCAAAGCTGGTGTCCAGCCGAGAGGCTTCTTGTGTGGTGTAAGTGGAAGTAGCTAAATGTGAGTTGCTGCTGCCTTGCATCTGCTGTTACTGGCTGTGTTTGCCCTCAGAGCCCAGCGGCCTGTGGAGGCATTGGCACTTCAGCCCTGCTGAATTATGTGCTTTAATCAGCTAATGCTTTATGAGGCTACGTCACCTCCTGAGAGGTCTGCCTCTGAGCTGGAGAGTGACACCGCTGCCTTCATGCTTTAGACTTGTTTGTCTGCCCTGCTGTTTATGGTTTAGGGGAGCAGACACTGATATCTTCATGGTTTCAGTACATCTTTCAGCACACTGTGCTTTGCTGTGTACGTTTGTTACGCGCACCTGCTCACACACAAACACGCATACACACACGTGTGCACACAAACACGCACGCACACACAGTTACACACAGTTACGCACACACACACACACACACACACACACGCACATATACACACACACACACGCACACACACACACACACACACACACGCACGCACGCACGCACACACACACACACACACACACACACACACAGTAGTGAATGTGGATGATTACAGCCTGCTTATGAGCGCGTGCTGCACAGATGGAGTCGCGCACAGGGCCTGAAGCTGTGTGGGGCGTGACTGGGTTCAGCCCCTCAGCCGCAGTGCACACCTGTGACTGTTGGGAGCGTAATGGATTGGAAAGCGCGATCCTCCCCGTGTCACTCAAGGTCTTCTGTCACCTCCCCCCTCCTCTGTCTGACTTTGAATATCACCCGCCCCCACTCGCCTCGTTCGATGAGTCATTTCCGCCCGGTGTCTCCCCCCTTCGCAGAGGTCGACGGAGCAGATGAGGAAGGTCCCCACCATCGTCCTCTCCATTACGTACAAAGGGGTCAAGTTCATCGACGCAGCCAATAAGGTGGGTCGCCCAGCCTGTCAGCTCCTCTAACGCTGCTCTCTCCTCGATGGGCCTAGTATTGTGAAAGGTGGGAGATTAAACACTGCAGCTCCGGCTTTATGTTTGTATTTATTTCTTTATTCCCTTTTCTTCTCACTTTTGTTTGATTGGAGTGTGTTTACCTTAGTGAGACTCATTTTTTGTTGTTGTAATCTTTAGTGCAGGAGCACACCGTGCCAGTGGGTTTTATAGAGGCCATTAAACCTCCTGCCTCTGGAGAGGGAAGGAAAGCGAACTGGTCCTGATTGAGTCATTTGCTCAATTAGCTGATTAAGAGGCGGGTTGCCACGGAGTTGGGAACTCTTGCTTCGTGCCTTTTCCTTCTGGCCCGAGCATGCCCCCCCCCATCCCACCAAACACCCCCCCACCCGCCTCCCCATCCGGCCTTTCGTGTCACTGTCCCCCACCAGGGGGTAGCTAATCCATGCCGAGGCGTCTGTGGACCCAGCAGGGTTGGGTTTTAGTGACTGGGGCCCCTGCAGTTTGGCTGCCCCGGGATCAGATGGCTGCGATGGCATTGATCTGGCCCCCCAGTGTGCCGCTTCCGAAAGGTCACCCCTCCTGTTTAACCTGTCTAAAACACGATGGGCCGACCTTTCGCGAACGGAGTGTAGCGCGACAGCAATTTTGACACTGCGCTAATCTCATTTTTGGGCTTTATTTTTGGCCCTGTGTCCTGCAAAGGTATTGAATGTTCCCTGTGGCTTGGGAGGCTGCTCAGAGTGTCCGTCTGTCTGTCCCTCCAGAACATCATCGCGGAGCACGAGATTCGGAACATCTCCTGTGCTGCCCAGGACCCTGAGGACTTGTGCACCTTCGCCTACATCACCAAGGACCTGCAGACCAGCCACCACTACTGCCACGTCTTCAGCACTGTGGATGTGGTGAGGGCTCTATACACACACGCACGCACGCACGCACACACGCACACACACGCACACTCACGCACACATGCACACACGTCAGAGGAGAGGATTTAACATTCAGGTATGTGACGTTCCAGTGCTTTCCTAGACTAGGTTCATCTCACTCCGGGCTTCAACGTTTGGTGTCTGACGATTCGGTGCCCGTATCTCACCGATGTTGATTCCCAGCCTCCCCCGCCCACATCAGATAGCCTTCGCATCTGCCGCTCAAACCAATCTCGATTGGCCAGAGGTGGAGGGCCAGCGCTGCGCCTGGACCGCAGGCGGCAGAGAAACGAGCGAACTCCCAGGCCAGGGTCCTGCTCGTTCTCTGAGCTCAGGACCCTGCTCGTGCTCTGAGCTCAGGGCCCTGCTCGTGCTCTGAGCTCAGAGCCCGGCCTGGAGGCCGATGAGGTCTCAGGCTGTGTAATTGCAGCAGGTTTGATTACCTGTTTAAACAGCATTGATCCACCGCGCTACCTGACTCCTCCAGACTCCACGGGGTCTTTTTTCAGGCCTCCCTCCCCTCCGCTACGCCTAAGAGACGATGTGGCCGCTGCTGAATTATGGCTTTTAATCCTCAATACACCCTGAATGCCTTTGAGCGCGGTGCATCATGCACAACGGGACAAATAATCCTGCCCCTTCTTCATCTTTCTGTTTTCCCTACAGTGCCGCTGGGGTACTCACCTTGACATGTTTTTTTCTTAAGTCATGTGACCTTGTGTCCCCTCCAACTATTGGCTGGCTTACTGTAACAGATTACTGAAGTAAGGAAGCGAACGTTGGCCAGCCATGTCGCGTTTAAAGAACACATTGTTAACAATGTCGGGATGGGGGCACCTTTAGTTTTGAGCATCTCATATTTACGGTGATGAAATATGCTGTTGTTTTTGTGCCTGGCTCATCCAGGAGATCTTATCGAGGGAACAATGGGAGGGGGCAGTAATGGGTACGCAGAGACTGAGGACTTTGGGGGCAGCTTGTCATCTTGTTAGTCTCTTTGCTGGCAGTGTCACCAAAGACACAATTTGCCCACCATTAGAACAGAGCGCTGCCCAAGTAAATGGTGTGTCTGGTGTGTCCGTTTTCACCGTCTGACTGATTGCTCAGAGGCTGCTGTTGTACAGGTGCATTACGGTTCATTTAATGATTCATTTACATTGCAGCTAGCGTCACAGGGCAGTTTATTAGCCCAGAGTCCAGTGCTCTGACCACTGCACTGCATAAGTCTCAGCTCAAGCAGCTGTTGTGCTTTTCTTTTATGTGAAAAATTAGACACGGTGGAAAGTCAGAGCCTCTCATTATAACTCCATTATACAAACTGCTCCTTAATGGCTCGATTCGTCCGAACTGCCGGCCAGTAAAAGCGCAGTCCTTTAACAGCTTGCTTTTTATGTCCACTTGAGTGACTCTCCTCTCTGTCCATGGAAGAGAATGAGGCAAGAAGAGAGAGACTCTCTGATTCTGTTCTCTGCCCAAAGCTAAGCCTTTTCCCCTCCCCCGGGCAGAACCTGACCTATGAGATCATCCTCACCTTGGGACAGGCGTTTGAGGTGGCCTATCAGCTGGCTCTCCAGGCGCAGAGGAACAAGCACCACCACGGGGCCCCGTCAGGACTGGGGTCAGAGGTCATTGAGACCAAATCCAGCCGGCCGGTGCCCAAGCCGCGGGGCAGCATGCGGAAATCAGCGGTGAGTGGCCCTCCCCAGGAGCGCCGACACACCCGGGGTGTGTGTGTGTGTGCGTGTGTGTGCGTGCATGCGTGTGTGTGCGCGTGTGTGCGCGCGTGTGTGTGTGTGTGTGTGTCTGTGCTTCTGCTGGCACACCAATGTTAAAATTTGCACACCAAAAAAAAACTGCCATTGTATCCTGACGTGATTCAACGAATTAACTAATCATGGTCTTCAATCATGACCTTGATAAGTAAAATCCGGTGTCATAGTGCGCTGCAAGATCAAAAACCTGCACCCACACCAGCCCTTTTGGGATAAGATTGGGCACCCCTGGTATAGAGAAACAATGTTGCTCAGTCATGAATGCTTAAATATTAGTCATCATACGTTCCAGTGTGATATAATTTCTCAACCGCACCGGTGTAAGTTGCCCCACAGTACAGCGCACGTCTGAGCGCACAGTTAGCTTTGTCAGTGGACCTTTCAGCTGGCAGCATTGCGCTCGTCTCAGCGTGTGCCAGCGCCCCCCTGTGGTGCACCAGGCACCTGCAGTCTGACATGCACTCCGTGAGGTGCCTTTTGCAGAAAAGTGCTTTGGAAGAGACTGCTTACTCGTCTACACATAGACTTTTATGTAGGATCTTCCCGCAATGAAGAGGGCTTGAAATACGGCCGCAAATAAAAATGAATTAGGATTTCCATTTGGCTGTCACCAGCAGGCAGGGCCACCAGTTCCTGGGTATATTTTCCCAGAGGCGCACACTGCTCGTTGAGTAACCTTTATTTCTAAATTAAAGGCAGTAATTTTATTTCCTCCAGAACCTAAGTGGGTTCTGACCTTTAGCAGCGTCAGCCTTCTATCCTTTCGCATTATTGAGCCGGTAAAATGCGCAAATGTTTCCCTCTTTGCCTGGGGACATAAATATTGATAAATTGATCGTCTCGCCGCAGAATAACGATTGCAATAAAGTTTACACAAACAAGGCCTCTTGCTCAAAGCGGTGGCGCCTCGGGGTGACGCGTCTTATCGAGTGATTTGCGTACGGCTGCGCACGCTCGCACCCGGGTTCGTCAGAACTCTGTCTTCTAAATATCCGCGTCACTGTCAGTCATCATTCCGTAAGGCATTTAATCGTAATCGCATCGCCTCAATAGTGCTGCCTAATACCGGACCTTGCATTTGCTAACTAACGCCTGGAAATGTATTGACAGGATTAATGTAAATGCATTACTCTGCTACTGGAATTTGAGCTCGATGATTGGAAAAACTGTTGATTGATCAATTAGTGGTCTCATCAGAGTGCATGAGAACACAGGACTGCAGTGATCTCTCCTGCCTAGCAGCAGGCGATACCTGGACATCAGGGCTGCATACAGGCCTTGTGTGTCCGCAACCCCCCCAGTTTGCCCTTGGTGTGCGATCCCTGCATGCACGCTAAGAGCAGCGTGCCCTCCTCAGTGTGTGGTGGTGATTGGCTTTAACGCCTGGGTGTGTGGTGGCGATTGGCTCGCGTGCCTGTGTGTGTGGTGGTGATTGGCTTGCGTGCCTGTGTGTGTGGTGGTGATTGGCTTGCGTGTCTGTGTGTGGTGTGGTGATTGGCTTGAGGGTCTGTGTGTGGTGATGATTGGTAGTCTCTGTCTGGGGTTAAATCTTGCACTTTTTTCTCTGGGGCTATCCCTGTAGTACCTGAATGTCCCTCCCTTTTTCAGGATGCACTTCCTGTCTCTCTCTCACTTTCACACTGCTGCAGTGTCGCAGCGCTGCTCCGATTGGCTGAGGCAGTAGCACCCGAATTGGAGCTTTACATTATAGTCAAGTAAAGATATTTCCTGCCATTTTCCCAATTCTTCGACGAAATTCACGGGCTGAAATTCCCAGAAAACGCACAGTATATAAAGGCAAAAGAGAGAAAATGAGAGAGAGAGAGCGAGAGAGAGTCGGGTTGAGATGATGTGCACAGGCCCCACTGCCCCCCTAGCTGGGCTGGCCAGCTTGCCGTCTGCCTCCCTCCATTAACATCTCTCTGTTTGTGTTCTGGCTTCTGTCTGTCTGTGTGTGTGTCTGTCTGTCTGTCCCCCAGGGCCCTCCTCTGCTCGAGAGCCGCTGCTGTTACTGTCACACCTGCACAACCCACCGCCCCTCCTTCCTCCCGCTGCACTCTGTCAGTCCTGGAGTCCAGGTCCTGCTCTCTCCCTTTCCTTCTTTCCTGTCCCTTGTTCCCTCCTTTTTCTTTCCCCTACTAGTTTTTTCTATTTTCCGACAGTCCCCCAACTCATTTTCCTCTCATCTCTCCCCTTTTCTTAACTTCATCTCCTTCTCTGCCTCCTCTCCTCTCTTTTTATTCTTCCATCAGTCCCCCTTCATCTGTCATTCTCCTTTTCTTTGTTTCTGTCTTCTCCCCCTCAGTCTCTCTGACTTGTTCTGCTTATTTTTTTCTGTTCTTCCCATCTCTGTCTCTCCCTTTTCTCCACCTCATCTATTTCCCCTCTTACCTTCTTCCGCTTCTCTTTCTCTCGACTTGTATTGCTCTAGTTTTCTAAATCTGGCCAAATAACTTGATTTTGCGGTGTCCCCCTGGGTAGTTTCGTGGCAGTTGTGTTTCAGGGATTTTTCTGAAATGTCTCTCCATTTTGTGCTTTCAGCAGCCGTCTTTATTTGGGACATCCCTCTTGTGAATTTGATATCACAGTAGCCTGCTCCAGCTCCGGCTGTAAAAGTGGCTGACAGTAACACAGTGCTGCTTTGTTCAGGAAAGCACCCAGGAGGATGTGTGTGCCTGAGTGCTGTGGAGCAAAATGTCTGAAACACTGTCAGGGTCAGCCAGAATACCGTGAGGATTCTCCTCTCGAAAGTGTGATTTCAGGAGAATCTCAGCCTATTGCTCCTGCCAACTGCTCTTAGTGAATTGCTGATTGAGACGCAACATTAGAACAGGATTGTCAGCTTGTGGACTATGAAAATCAGGAGTTTTAAACCAAATGATCCCGTCTTTGGCTCTCTAGGTCTGAAGGACTTTTTAATTTAAAGGAGATAACCACAGGAAATGAAGGGTGGGTTGAGGTATTGCTCATTTCTTGGAAAACCGCAGCATATATAAAGGCAGTGGATAGTATCAGTTCTGAGTATGTTCTGGTCCTTTGTAATGCAGTAAGCTAATGGCACGATGAATGTGGCTATTTCAGTTACCGTGGTTGTACGTCGCTCTGGATAAGAGCGTCTGCTAAATGCCTGTAATGTAATGTGGTTGTAATGTGCAGTATAGCCCTCTCATCATTAATATGTGATTATAGGTGTGAACACACTGAAAATGGCTCTTTAGCTTTAACCCTGTTAGTTATCCACCCTTGAATTGAAAACGTTTCCATATTAATATGGCATTGACATTGTGAGAGTTGCCGAGATGCTTAATTCTGTCTGTCCCCCTCTGTGACCCTTGTGTCCACTTCAGACTTCAGCACTGTGTCTGATTGGTCAGAATAAGTATCTAGTAGTTAATGTTGGCAGACCTGTTCAGTCCTTGAGGTGCACCAGATCAGTCTGCAGTGTCACCCAAGTACTCTGTAGCTTATTCTTCTGCCTAGTTGGCTTTGCAGAGGTTAGGTCTGAATAGTGTTCACTGTGTGAACTAAACTGTGTTCTTGGCTAGAAATAGCTGTACAAAATAAGTATTGTACCTTACTGAACCTGTGTTTAGCAGTTGTCTATGACCATGAAATGCACTTGTTGTACGTCGCTTTGGATAAAAGTGTCTGCCAAATAAATGTAATGTAATGTAAAATGTAATGTCTAAGCAGTGTTCAGTTAGATCACCCAGGGACTGTCTGAGCAGTTTTACTTCATCACCAGGGGTGTCCATGAGACTGTAAAGTGACCATAAGCACTTTCGGAGCTGCCCCATACCAGTGTCAGTGTAGCCCTGTGGGGTGAGAGGGTGTTCTAACAGGAGCGGGGATGTGTGTACCCTCTGCTCCTCATCCTCAGCTGGGCTGCCCAGTGGAACAGGGGACAGAGTTTGTGGTTCCCTCCATGCAGCTCACTCATTTGATAGCCACGTCACATTTCCAATGAAAACTGTCCCCAGAATCACACATACGTACGATTAATTTACCTTTAGTCCCACCTCGACATCGGTCAAAAACGTATTGTAATATTTTACCGTTTTTACCGTTTACATACGGGTAACATACAAATTGTCAGTAATCTGAGGGAAGTTTACTCAGTGGGTTGTCTAAAGATCTAAGGTAGTTCAGTTGTAGGTTTGGTACCATGCACACACTACTGATCTTTGTGTGTGTGTGTGTACATGCATGTGTGTAGCTTTGTGTTGCTGGATGACTTAGCGTCTCGCCCTGCTCTCTCCCTGCAGATGGACCCCATGGAGCTGGAGACAGATGCACAGTCCCAGGGCAGCGCCACGTGGCTGGTGGACCCCAAGGACTCCAAGCGCACCATAAGCACCAAGTATGAGACAACCATATTCTGAGCCGGCCCACCGCTCCGCCCCTTCCTGCCTTTCCCCCACCCCTTCTGCTCCGTGCCTTCTCACTGTGACTCCGCCTCCCACTGGGCTGGCCCCTCCCCGTCTCCTCTCTCTTTGCTCCTCCCACTTCCTGTCACGGCCCCGCACTACCGGCTCTGGCCCACCCCGCAGAATGCCCCTCCCCCCTGCCGCCCTCCTTCATCCGGCCCACCTTGTGCCCTTCTCCAGCTGCTGCTGCGACTACAGCTACTTCTACAACTCCTGTCTCAACCGACTAACCGGACTTCACTCACCTGCTGATCCCACCCACCTCCCCTCAAACCCAGCTGCCTCCACGTCTGCCCCTCCCCTGATCTTTTGATTTCTCTGATTGCTTTTTCTGCTTTCATCTGTATCCTCCATGCTATTGGTTGTTTTCCAACTTTTATAATTTGATCTATAATCATATTTCAGCCCGGGGACTTGATGTCCAAGTTATCAACAAGCTCTACTTGTTCTTTGCTTTTCATTTCTTTTGTTAACCAGATAGATTTTTGTTTTTTCCAATTAGAAAATTTCAATGAGATTTTGGCAGTAGGCCTAGGAGCACACATTTTAATTATCCTTTGTTGAGTTGTTTTTTCTTATACCAAAGTGGCAGTCATCTTAGGGCAGGCTTTGCACGATGGACACACTGTATTTTTAATTTTTTTTTGGGTTGGCTCAACCAGACCAGACCAGACCAGACCCCATGCCACCAACCACCCTCTCATCCAAGGTCTTTCACTTTGGGGACCTTCCTCTCTCGTTCCTCTTCAGCGATGCAATCTTTCCCTTCTGGCACTCGTCCTGTCTTGCCAGGTTTAGACCACTGTGAGGAGCTGTGGAGGACTGCTTTCTCCCTTCTGTTCTCCATTAGTCACCTGCCTGGAAGTTTAACAAAAAAAACTAATTAAAAAATCTTTGCGATCTAGCTTTGCAAATTTGACACAAATTTGGTCATCAAAAAACTATTTTTGCTAAACTTATTTTTTGGATCAGATTTCACTAGAATAAGATTCTAGAATATTCCTCCCTGCCCTTGCTCTGCCCTGCCCTGCCCCATTGCTTACTCTTTTCCATGTGGTGATGGCACCCATTGGTCTAAACTCATGCGCTTGTTAGAGTTTGGAGACCGGACCCCACTCAGCTGGAAAGAGGAGTCCGATGTCAGCACAGTTCACCGTTCAACAGTTCCACTGTACTGTACTGTACTGTACAGGATTACGCTGCACTGTGTGAGATTATACTTTGTATAACCATCACCAGTAACATCAGCAGTGTGTCTCTCTGCAAATAGGGGAGAACCCAAGCTGCCTTTTTCTACTTGACTTGTTTCAGTACTCTTTTGTAACCTAGCCATCAGAGGAAGTCACACTGTGATGTGAGTTGCGTTTGTAGTTCATTTAGTACTATAGCGGTTAGTAACTCTGAAATAAAGGGAAGTGATATTAAGGTAGAGGATATTCTGCCCTGTGGATTAATGATGCCAGTCGTTCAGTCCGTCTCTGTGACGGAAAGTGGGTCTGGCAGGAGGGGTGTATCTGCAGCAAAGAGTGCACATTCTGTATTCATTTATCTGTGACTTTTCAACACACACCACGTAGAGGATCTAACAGAATCACAGCCACCTTCATTTTGAGTCTTTATTTTTTGGTGTGTGGGGAGGGCTCGATCTGCGGTGGCATCCTGAAGCACCAGCTGCACGGCCACATTGAATCAGTAATGTGCAACAGTAATGAACATACGAGAATTGAGTCTGCAGTTGGATGTACACAAGTGCACAAAATAGCAGGTTGTAGAACTCCTTTAACTGGTGAGGTGTGCAGTCTGCTCCAGCATCGCATCAGAGGAGCTTACTTTGCTCAGTAAATAACCGATAACCCCTGACTCAGACCAGAAACCACGATGAGAGAGATCAGTAAGATACCCCACTGCAGCGAGAGATTGTACCGCAGGTTAGTTACCAGCGCGGCCTCGCTGCCTCCTCCAAAACATCAGTGAGATCAGTGGATCGACTACTTAGCACAGGGATTGTTCAGCAGAGGCTAATAACTGAGCTTGTGTCTGTGAGCGTTCAGGTGCAGGTCCATCTCCCTTCATGTGAAGTGAAGAGAAACTCCAGTTCATTTCAAATGTGTGTCAGCTGGATGATCCCATGTCTGTGAATGGACTCCTCTAATTTCACTTGGTCTACCTTGGGAGCGACTGTTAAACTGCCACAGAGACTTTTTGTGAATTTAAAAAAGGGAAGCCCTGAGGAACACTAGCGCTAAAGATTGAGTGATACTATGCAGAATGCAATTCATCTACATTTCTGCACAGCAAATAATATACATGATAGATGTATGACACTTTTTTCCACTGATGGCCTGTGCCTTTCTTTTCTGTTTTCTGCAACATGTCAATGTCCCTCCTTGCCTCCTTTGTTTCTATTTAGTTCATTTGTTTTTTTCATTCTTTGTGTGACTGATTATATCTGCATGACTCCTTCAAATAAAGCAATGCTCAGTGAAATGATTGTGAAAGGTAGTCTGGCCAAACATGAGCTAATCATTTAAGGGCACCTGTGGTAATTCCTGGCACACATTTGGTTTGGAAATTAATTTTTTAAAAATTGGCCAACCCAAGCACTCATCAGTCACCCTGGTGCTTGACGTATCAAACAGCGGGACTAAGCTGTAATGGTGCACTTCCATTTTTAATGAGAATATCTTGGGTGCCCTTGAAGTTTTTCTGCGTTGTTTTTTTGTTGATTTGCCATGGCATGTTTTCTCTTCTTTTAACCCCAGTGTTCTTTGGTTTTGTGTGTGTTTTCCTCCATATAGCTGAACTCCTGTGTGCACGTGTCCGGACACCAGGCTGTGAGTCAGGGAGGGAGGGGTGATGCGCTGTCTTGGGGGAGCAGAAGGGTTATTTGTTCCTGTCAGGTTTTTTGTGGGGGGCGGGGAGTGTTGGGGTGGTGGTGCCTGTTTGATGCTCGTGGGGATAAGTACTGTCATTTCCCCACACACACACACACACACACAGATCCCAACACATTGACCGCCCGCTCCCCACTCTCCCTGTCCTCACTCACACTGTGGAGGAAACATCCTGGGAAGATCTGAACTGTACCCCCCCTTCTCCCCTGTTACCCCAAAACACAGCCTTCCTACCCATCTATATGCAAGGGTGTGCCTCAACCATCCCTTCTACTCTCTGCCCCCCCACACACACACACATATACACACTCTCACACATACACACATACACACTGTCTCTCTCTCACACACACACACACACGCACATACACACAGTCTCTCTCTCTCACACACACACACACATGCACTCTCACACGCACAAACACACACACCCGTGGGATGTCAGAGCATGTTCACAGGAAGACTGGAATCTTTTGCGGACCTCTTAAATATGGTACTGCTGTTATATTGGGGATAGATCTGCCCTGTCTGCTCATAAAGCCCCATCCTGGCCCTATGGAGCTGCATTCCGTTCACTTTAATGGGCATCTTCACAGCCTCACATGACATACACTGGATAACTGGAGCCATGGCTTAGATTAATTACATGATTCGCTCAGGTTCTTAATTAAGAGCTCAGGTGGGGTCAAGGGTCATGTGATGTCACTCGTGACAGTGATTGTGCCTGGGGCGATTTTGTCAATGTGAAGTGATCAAGTTTTGCATATTATTTTTCTTTTCTTTTGTTAATTCTTTAGTTATTTGTGCAAAATCAGCATGCACCATATGCAAAACTTACAACTAATAATTTGTCCACTGTGGAAATGTGCTTTTTTCCATGCGTAGCTGACCTAATCAACAAATAAAAGGGGGGGAAGAGAACGACATTTAAATGTAGCAATGAATTTAAAATCCAGGTTCAGCTGAAGCTGCATCTATGGGCAGATCTGTGACGGTACAATTGTGTCCAAGACGAAAGGTACTGTTAGCAGGTACACAGCCCTGAGGTTAAGTCACGAACAGAAAGTGTGGTACTACCAGGCTCAACCACCAGTCCTTTAAGATTTTTGAGCCTGTGAGCTTAAGGAATCCCCTTTAACACTGTAACCTGATTGTTTATAGCATTGATTGTGCTATTAAGTCTGACTACACGCTTGTCTCGTGGGCTTCCTTACTGCTGTGGACTGGAGCTTGTTTGACACTACAAAGAACAGGGATTTGGTTTCATTTCTTTAAAAAAAAAGAAAAGAAAGAGGAGTGTAGGTTTTATTTAATTTAAAATAGCTGTTTTCTTTCATTTTATGTTTTAACTGTACTGATGCTGGAACTGTTTCAGGCTGACGCGAGGTTTGCTGATCTGAATAACCCCAGCCATCTATCGATAAAGTTAGCGAATGATATTCAAAACGCATATTCAGATGACAAGTTTGTCTTTTTTACGCTCGCAATTTGAACCATAAAACAAACAACAACAAAAAAAACAGGGTCAGAGCCTCAGAACTATGCCGAGTTTCTGCCATGTCTTTTGGAAATTCTGTGTGTTATTCAGAGGTACTTCATGGTGCTGTGGGTTGAGCGTATAGACAGCAGTCACCTGGAGGTTCGTTGGCCTGGCTCAGTTCTGGCGTTTGCACATTTGCTAATTGTGATGGGTAGTACATTGGGACTAATCTGTAATATTGATAATGACTATAATGAGATAAATGGTATTGGATTGTAAAGTAATCCCTAGCGATCTGTATTTTGATACTTGAATGATTCTGCTTTTATAAATATATATATGTATATGGATGTATGTAAGTAATGTTTCATTTTTTTTTCTTCGGCCACGTTTGTCGGAACAAGAGAGCCGACAGTGTTTGAAAAGCTTCACATATCAATGGTACCCATCCCTGACCTGTCTTGGGGGTGAAAAGTGAGCGGGATCGGACTGAGAGATCTAACTCAGACGGACCTCAATACAGGCACACAGAAACAGACTGTAAATAATCTCGGGCTTCCAGTCTTTTTTAATTATTATTTTTCATAATTGTACAACTAATAAATGATAAAAATGGCAACCAAAGTTTTTTTTGCTTGATTTATTTGCGTGAAACAACTTTAATAGGATGTCAGTTCCAATTCATTTTCTATTTTAATTTGTGTTAATTATGAATCTGTGATGTGTAATATAGAAACACTTGAGTGTGTATCTTGGAGGGTTATTTTGGAGTGTAAAGGGAACTATATTGCAATCTGAAACTTTATGCCTCATACTTGGTGAGTTCCTACCAGTCGTTTCCTGTGCTTGCGGCTGTTTATTCTGGTGTGGCATGAGGGTGCACTGAGAGTCATGTAAGAGAGTCGGATCTTCAGTCTGCTGAATTCCTGTGTAGGTTGTGGCTTTGTTCTGTGGTAAGTGAACTATCAAAAGAGAATGTCACCTCAGAATGTGTTCAGTGTGTGATGTGGTGCTAAGTTCCCCCCACTCTGGAATCCTACAACATAAATGTACGAGTACAGAGCAATATTTTAATTCTCACACGTGGAAAATATTACACTCCTATCATTCAGTGGAATTGTAAGGCCGTGGATAAGCGCTTTGTCTTTGCAGTGTTTCTGTAGAGTGAGCAGATATCTCGAAACAACCAGCTGACACAAGGATTTGTCCTCTGACTGGTTTATTCCCTGGGAAAGGTACGGATAGGCTGTTACTCCAATTTACACTGCACCGCTTAGCTGTAGCTAAGCTTCTCCTTGGAAGGCTAGCTATCTTACATTCAACAAGAATACCAGTACACTGCTACAGCGTCTTCACGCCATTTTTTCTCTTTTCTTCCCTTCCACACTGCGCCACCTCCTCTCTCTAAATTCCAAATTTACGGAGGCCTTATTTATCTGGTGATATTGACATAACGAAAGTTTTCTTGTGATCTTGTGCCATCCCATAATTCCAAATTGCTACAGTGAAAATGCACAAAATCCAGTACATGAACACCTGGGAAGGTCTTCAAGAATATTTTGGACTTTGCAGAAAACGGTTTGATTTCATAATTTTATTGAATTTTAAAAAGTGGTATGTATAAAATTGAATGAACATTTTGGAGAATTTTACCATCCCATGAATCCAGATTCCTACTGTGAAAACACATTTTCATGAATACCTGGGAAGCCGGACTTTAAATATCTAGTTGAGTTTAATTATTTGATTTGATTATTTTATGTAATTTTTAAGAACGGCGTGCATTTATCTTAATTGTCATTTTGGAATTTTTGATACTCCATTGTAGAGCGAGGAGTCTCTGGGGAGGGGAGTGGGTACGGTATGGAATAATGGATAATAAACATAATAATCTAACATCACTCAAGTGTGCCGTTTATTTTCAATGAAATAATACTTTTTTAACATGTCTCAAAGTAGGCTAGCCACGGCTACTATTTTATCGACGACATTTTGAGAAAACGTGACCTATTTAGCCAACGTATATCAGCACTTTGTATTTCATGCAGCCGTTACTACAAGTCACGGTAAAGAAATCCGCATCTAAAACAACCCACTTTGGGAAATGTACTGAAATGAAATGGCCACATGAAACACATTCTTTCAAACTAAATTGTGTGAAATAAAATCGAAACAAAAACATTTTATGAAAAATAGGGTTTGGTTCTTTGGCTATTACTTATTCTGTAGGGAAATTCTATAAATGCCCCGATCCCCCGGTCACCAACGTCCAGCCCCCCATGTTCTTAAGGCATGCTCTTAAGGTATGCCTTGGCTACTTTGAGACATGTTTTTTTTTTTTTTTTTTTAACTTATTTCATTGAAAATAAACAGCACACTTGACAGTGATGTTCGATTATTATCCATTTATTATCCATATTTCCATACCGCAGTTCAGTGAACGAATCACTGAACTGCGAACGATAGTCAGTCAGTGAACTACCAGTTCACGTTCGCGAACGAATCGTTTCACCAAGTGATTCAGTACACTTCGTTCACCCAAAAGATTCATTCTTTTGAACGAATCGTTCGCGAACAACACAACACTAGAGTTCACACGTGAAGCAAGGGATACGTCGGAAGACATTATGGAACGAATAACTGCTCTTATTCTTCTTTTACAGGCGACAGTAACTGTTGTCAACACAGGTAAAATATTTATGTATTCATGTAGCCTGATGTTAATTTTAACTTAGCCTATAGCTATTGATTTATGATCGTTTGAATAAATCACCAGCTTGGTTGAAAGCAAACCACCCACTTGACAGCGGTGGATGTTTGTGCGGGTAAAAAAGCCCTCCAGTTGGTAGAAACGGATTGGTTTAGCGAATTTGTAATTAGCCTACGTTACTTGTTTTCATGTGAATGTCTTATGTATAAAAAAAACTTCGGCAAACTTTTGATGGAGCCTATAGGCCTACGTCAGCGAAATCATGGCGGCTCCCGTTATACTGAAATATACTGAATTTCAGCTCATTTTAACCATACAACACAACGTTTCCGCTGGTAAGGTTTTGCCGGGGCGTGGCGGATCCTAACTCTGTTCGGGCAAGTGGAATGCTTCATGCAGTTGTCTGATCGGACAAGTAAAAAATAAATGTAATAAATATGTAACGTTATCATGAAAATGAACAGAATTAAAAATAAAAATAAAAAAAACATACAAAATGGTGATTTTTTTCCCATGAAAAGGAAAGTGAAAGTGTTTATTTTTAAGGTTTTGTGAATGTAGTGAGCTAGCAAAACTGAGAGTTAGGCTACAGTTGCTACAGCTGACAAAGAGGGCTGCATTCTAATGACGATTATGATTATAACGAGAGGAGCAGTATCACAAGCTGCTGCAGTGTCCAGAAATGAATACAGATAAAAATAGCTAATAAAAAATACATTGATCAAGCATCTAAGTTAGTTAGGTAATTTTTGTATCATGCTTCTCAGTAGAATTAGAATGTAACAGAACAGAATCTTTAAAGCCATTTTTCTCACTTTTTCCTTTTTTTTGCATGGACAATGCATGTAAACTCTGTTATTGAGTGTGAGAGAGACAGAGAGAGAGAGGGCTTTGAATGTGGACCCAGCTCAAATTATATTGTTTAATAAAAAGATAAAACATTCTAACTAAGTACTATTTTGTCATGGTAATTGAGTTAATTTAGCAAAAGCGTGTCCCTTTTAAAGTGCTATATGTAACTTTTCTTGAGTATCAATTTTGGTTATATAGTCCTCTATTCTTGAAGATAGAACTTCAAGATGGACAATGTGCTCTTTTAATTGTTCTCACCCACCATAAAAATACAGGCCTATTTTGCTTCAATATTTACAAACAATACAAGGGTTAACAAACCTTTTATGGTTTTAAAGTACATCTAAAACTACGTTTTAGCTCTTGCAAACTGTTATTCCTTGTATCAAGAGCTCGTCAGAGCTATAAGATAGATTTAGATATAAACAAAAAAACCTTTAAGAAGTCTCAAGAGGTTATGTTTTCATAGTCTTAAACTTTTTTGCCTTTGCTACACCGGGCCTAAATTGACCCCCCGCCAGGCCTAAGCATCGGGGATTATTATTATTTTATTTTTTTTAACGCATTTTTAAGATGTTTTTTAAACTAGTTACAGTGGGACGGCTCAAGAAAAGTTACATATTGCACTTTAAAAGGGACACTCTTCTGCTAAATTAACTCAGTTACCATGACAAAATAGTACTTAGTTAGAATGTTTTATCTTTTTATTTAACAATATAATTTGAGCTGGGTCCACATTCAAAGCCTTCTCTCTCTGTCTCTCTCACCCTCAATGACAGAGTTTACATGCATTGTCCATGCAAAAAAAAAAAAAGAGGAAAAAGTGAGAAAAATGGCTTTAAAGATTCTGTCCTGTTACATTCTAATTCTACTGAGAAGCATGATACAAACATTTCCTAACTAACTTAGATGCTTGATTAGTGTATTTTCTATTAGCTAGTTTTATCTGTATTCATTTCTGGACACTGCAGCAGCTTGTGAGACTGCTCCACTCGTTACAGTCATAATCGTCATTAGAATGCAGCCTAACTCTCAGTTTTGCTAGCTCACTACATTCACAAAACCTTAAAAATAAACACTTTACCTTTCGTTTTCATGGGAAAAAATCACCATGTTGTAGTATGGAAATGGAAGTAGTTGAATCACTCAAACATTTTAAATGCCCTAAAAAAATGTTTATTTTTTTATTTTTTAAATTCGCGCTGTTTTGGCGATTTGCGAACAACTTGCGTCCGCGACATCCGACGGGCTTCTCCAGGTCACCATTTTAATCAGATGTATTGTACCATTATAACAGAAGTTTTTGAATTAAAAAAAAAAAAAAAAAAGGTAGGCACGTAGCCTACGTAGCTCAACTGGAACAGGTTCCGCTTCGGCTCAAACAAACACTGTTTATTTTCAGATAACGTTACATATTTATCACATTTATTTTTCACTTGTCCGATCAGACAACTGCATGAGGTATTCCACTTGCCCGAACATAGTTAGGATCCGCCAGTTGTCATCACCGAATGATGGTTAACGCCAGTGCTTCAGATGGGCAGGAGCTGTCGGGACTTGTATATGAGTACCGACTCTTCTTTTGATTACCAACATTAATTTATTTTAAACAGTATGTATTTAGAGGAGTAGGTACCGGCACTTATTTTGGTACAATTAAAACACTGGTTAACACTATGATATTTTTGTAATATTTGAAGCGCCGCTACCTACCTTTTCCTTGTCTTTCGGTGGCTGAAGGAAAAAAAAGTGACACTTTGACAGACCGTGCGACATTGGGGCGCTGCAAGTCTTCCGACCACCTCAGAAAGGAGCAAGCACGGAGCGCGCACGGCCTAGGCTCTTTTTGAAAATAAATATGTGGACGCCACAGTATGATATCAGAAATTAGATTTTAACTAGTTAAAATGCCAATTCTTGATATCGGAAATTCTATTTTAACTAGTCAGATGTAAAACGTTTTTCTCATTCATTTCAATCGGAGTTGGAATTTGACCTAGTAAAAATGGCCAATTTCTGATATCAGAAAATCAATTACTGATATCAACAATATAATTTAAACTAGTTAAAATTCCTATTTCTGATATCATGAATTCAATTTAAACTAGTTCAAATTGGAATTTTTGATATCGATAATATAATTTTAACTAGGTGTAATTAGACTGTCCAATTTTAACTAGTTAAAATACAATTCTTGATATCAAGAATATCTATTTTAACTAGTTAAAATTCAATTCTTGATATTAAAAATGAAATGTCCCATTGAAATGACGTTTTGTTCACTTTGATATTTTAAGTAGCCTACAATTAACGCTAGTTTAAAATTTAAATAAAACTATACCCCAAACCAATGTAAAGCAGCCTTTGAAAGAAACTAAAATACACCGGCGAGGACAGTGACTGTCAGGTAGCGTAACCACACGTCACAAGCACGAATGGTTTGTAGTCCTAAAGAACGGAAGTGAATTGCATTTTTGAGCCATGGATTCCCTCGGAAGATTTCCAATGCTTTTTTCCCATAGGGATTTCGTTTTCTGCAGACGTTCTGCGACATAACATAATTAGAGGTGCGCGACCCTGAAAATACACTGAATGCCAACGTTATTAAATGAATAATTTGTATCGGCCTAATCATATACCGTAACCGTCATGTGATTAGGACTGAGGTTGGGAAACATCTAGCCAGGAAAAGGAACCAGGGAATGAGTGAATTATCACATGCATGAAGCCTTGATGAAGTGATGACATTTTATATCCAAACTGGCTACTGGTTGGCCGAGGCATACAACCGCGAGGCGGTATTTCTAGTTCTTCATGCCATGCATAGCTATTTCTGACATACTGTGGCTTAAAAGGGTAAATATCCCTCTAAATATGAATAGTGTAATTTAAAAAAATTATCAACTCATTAAAATTCTAGTATTGCAATTGTGGTTGGAACAAAAGCCAGCATGCGCATTGATCCCCCAGGGCTGAATTTGAGGACCACTGAACTAATAGGTATTCCCAAATCTAAACAGAACAACATAGCAGCAGTCACCAAATTACTAATACCAATTTAGCACTTGAGTACGCACACTCCTTGCACAAAAATAAATATACCATTAAATCTACTCACAAACACTGTACTTACCTTGGTACTTTTGCCCCAGTCAGCCAGTTGATGCCATGTTTTTCGTCATCTGCCTTAAAATTCGCCTACAATACAAGCAGTAAGAAGTAAAAATGATTATTGTAATGCTGTGTGTGTAGTATAGTTGAATGACATCAATTGCTGTTAGAGGACATTTCGCATGGAATATTACTCAAAGTTAAAATGCAAGTTAACAAGTCAAATTTCTCCTCAAATGGAATCTACTTTACTTCAGAGACTAGAAATTTGCATTTGTATCGTCTAATAAGCTATTACACATGTTACAGAAAACATAGCTTCAGCATGGGGGAATCGTAATTTCCCTGGCATCAAATAAGTCCGGACCAAACGATCCTGGTGTGAACCCTCAAATAGGCTTTATTCCCATCTCGCTTTCCCCGGGACATTGCTTCCCCTCCCCCAACGTCACCTCGCTACAGCCAGTAGTATGGAGCAGGATCACCTGACATCCAGAAGATGAAGAGACGTGGGTCTCATATGTCGATTGGCGGCTAGCCATTTTCTTCGCTAACTAGGTTTGGCTAGGCATGTCTGAAGGTTGAAGTTAAATCAAATTCGTCTTTTGAATTTATTATATATAGTTTAACTGTTAAAATATATTTCAGCAACTCTTCTAATGAATGTTGGTATGTTTCCCCACAGGTTCACACTCTATCTGGGCGTTTGCAACATTTATTCACGGGCAGACCCAATTCCCAGAATTCAGTGTTTTGGTATTTGTGGATGATCTTCAGGTGCTGTACTATGACCACAACATCAAGAAACTTCTCTCTCGAAGCGGACCAAACTCCACAAAGGGAGTTGAAGATATTATGCTTCTAGGTGCAAACATTGTGATAGAAGACATTTACAATTACATGAAACGTCCATCACATCATGTAACTCTCTTCGCCAATCACACTGGAGGTGAGCTGAGTGTGGGCAGGTGTTCAGTTCAGGCCTCGTCAACATTCAGAAGACTACACTACATTAAATTTCATTACACTATTATACAAAAGGGCCATGGTTTGTCCGTAGCGTGCCAGCTTGCCATACTGGTAAGTTTCCTGTTTGCTGACTCAGAGGATTGTTCAGAGATGGGATGACCCTATGATCTAAGTGAATTTTTGGAGAAAATACAAATCTGTGATAAGGTTGTTTGACAAAAGCTACAGCTCAAATATAGTTGATGAAGCCCATATGCAAGTTGGCAAAGTGAGCCAGTTAGGCTATATCATCTGCAGTAAAAAAAATATCCTAAATGTAGGGTAACGGTACATTCACAGAATCAGTTACTAACACAGCCAGCAGTAAGAGGGCATTAAGACTTTCTGTGAATCAGTATTCAAAGTTTTGGTTTTGTGAGTAGACTAGACTAAATGTATTCTTATTATTTTATACCAAAGTGTGTCGAGAACATACTGTGGGTTGATGCTTGAAACTGCTGGCTTATTTGCCTTCCTATTTTTTCTTTGTTTTGAAGGAGTTCATGTTCATCAGAAGCTGGCTGGATGTGTGCTGGACAATGACAAGCCCAGTCCGGTCATGATGTGGGATGCTTATGATGGAACAGAAGCAATGTATTTTGATGTGCATAATTACACAGTCAACCCTATATGGTCACAGCTTATACGGAGCACAAGGGCAGCAGAGGTTTTTATAATGGATTTAATAAATATTTATCAGCCTATTTGTATCCAAACATTGAAGTACTATCTGGAGAAAGAAAAGAACATTGTGCTTAGAAAAGGTAAGGATTATAACCTATAACATACACCTGACTAAAATGCATGTTCATTACACCCTGATATACTGTACAGTGTGGAATTACTGTACTGTTACATTTCCTGTGGCCAAGAAAAATTGTATCCCAATAGGTTTGCATTTAACTATATATTTTACCTTATTTTGTTACCTTAGTATATGTTGCAGTTCTGATTGGTTTGGTAGGGAGGATCTTTGGTCTGACCTATTGCTGGAGGGCCCAGACCTGCCCTTTATAGTTTTAATGATTTGTATGACCAGGCTGTTTTCTCTTATTTTTTGTTATGTTTCATATGTAAATGATTTTCTGGCTAAATTGCAACTACCTTTTCTGGGCTTCAGTGTCTTTGTATGTTGCAGTGCTGTGGACGTGAGGAAAGGTATATTTACTTGATAGCGCCGCATTCGGCTATATATATGGCTAACTTTTTTATATTTCCATCCCATGTGAGGAATCTCAGCTTCCCTGCGTCCCTGTATAACAGCTACTTCTCTGGCTGATGCACTGTTGTTTCCCCCCTCAGAGCGGCCCAGAGTCAGACTAATCCAGAAGACATGTAGGGAGACTGGAGTGGTGATGGTGAGCTGTCTGGCCACTGGCTTCTACCCCCGGCACATCAACCTGACCATGCTGAGAGACGACCGTCCCATCTCAGACGAGGAGCTCATTTTCGGGGAGGTGTTACCCAACGGAGACGGGACGTACCAGACGAGGAGAACCCTTAGTATCAGTTCGGAGAAAGCGAGAGAGAAACACCGTTACACCTGCTCTGTCACACACCTTGCTCTGGACAACAAGCTGGACATCAACTGGGGTAATGCACGTAAATACTGTACATGTTCTGCAGCACATTATTGTATTATTGTGGAGTCAGTGGGACAGGGTGGAAGAACATTGCGTTTTGTACAAGTGCATATTTGTAAAGTCTGCTACTTTTCATAAACATTAACCAATTTACTTACTGATTTTGTCAATGTATTACACTGTTTTACAGAACCAGGGGAAGATGCTGATGTTGCAGTCATCAGTTCTGTGGTTGTAGTGCTGGTTCTGGTTCTGGTTCTGATCTTTGCCATCCCTGCGTTTATCGTCTATAAGAAGAGACGCAGAGGTGAGGGCATAACCGGTATTTATGGGTATGTGTGGAATGGGGAAAGGGTGTAATATTGTTTTCCTGATAATTTTCTCTTTTTACAGGCATCTAGACCTCCATTGGATACTTGCTTGCTAAAGGTAAGTGTCTAAATATTAATGTTTACTGAGGAGTATACTGTTCTGTCCCTTCTGAAGATGTATCACTGATGGTTTGTGCTCTCAGTTTTAGAGTCTGAAGACCCAGCTTCACACTCCTCTATCATTTAGAAATCCTTTATTGTACCTGGTCAGGATGAGTAATCTTTTTAGTATTCAATGGAATTGCAGACTCTGGTAATTATGGTTCTCTTGCTATAAAATAGTCAAGTGCCTTACTTTTATTGGTGCGTGTGTTTGCTGTAAAGTGGTATATTGAATCAAGTGCGCTTCAATGGACATGCAGAACGCCATCTGCAATTGCCACGACACTGTCAACATCCCATATGTGTACTATCTTATTAATATATTGTTTTCATTATTAGGGGGGCAAGCACCACAGGTGCAGGAGCCACTCTTGTTTTAGTTTTAGTTTTATTTGTTAACTTTTCCTGCCAATGCAACTTAAATTCATGCATAGCAAAACTCACTGAACTTTGCACATCTGTAGAGCACTTTAACTTTAACTTTAAGGCCCTTGAGCTGCTGGCAGCTCGTCATGTTAAAGTACTGCTCCAATGCATGGATAGCCCCATTTTCTGGTATTGTCTGGGCCATGCTAGCATCATCCAGGATGACAATGCCTCATTGTGCACCAGCAACCCCTGCTGGTTGGTCATTCGCTCTCACTCACTTTGCGCGATGCGTCTTCCTCCAGTGGTATATCTGCTTAGACGTATTTTCGAATTTTGTGTAGAACACCAACTTCACAATTTCACTGATCTGGGCAGCATGTTCTTTAGCCTTTACCTACCTTACTCGAAAAATGGACCAGATCTATTGTGAATGCAGTTACTGAGAAAATTAAGTGCAATGAAATTAAGCTATTTTGCATTTGTGATTATCTGGTCACTCAAGTGTCATGATGGAAGCATTGCAAGTTAAATGAAATGCATTTGCCATCAAGCCTTTAGGTTTTCATCATATGCTTTCAACACATAACTTGTGTTATCCAGGACACTTGCTGCTACTGTAACACACTCAATATGAACATTGCCAATAAAAGGTAATTATCTGTTTCGTAGTAGCTGTGTTTCACCCAGCAGAGGGCACTAGTGGCGCATTATGGAAAAGTACTGGGGTCAGACTTGAACAGAACAACAAAAGTCACGGCAAAGCAGCTTTTCCACCGCATGGTACCAGCTCAAATTGACTTGACTCTACTCTACTCACTTTTGGTACCAGGTATTTTGTTTTCTACTGCAGATAGTACCCCCGTCAATGTAGCTGGTTGTCATAGCGACGCCACATGAAAACGATTCTCTCTGACCATTCAGTGGTCTGCAGTGTTTTCACGTCATCTTTTGGTATCGCCTCAGCTCGCTTGGAACCTTGACGGAGGTGATACCAAAAAAAGTACCAGGTGCCAGGTACTATTCACAACTTTTGCCCGATGGCAAACCAAAACTGTTGAGCCGAGTTGAGCCGGTACCATGCGGTGGAAAAGCGGCTCAAGAGACACACTACTAGCTACACGGAGAGAACTAGTTTAAAATATTAACTTTCAGTTCTGTTAAAAGATTTACAAGAACACAACTAAGTTTATCATTGGTTTAACATCTGCATTTGCATGCTGCGGATTCCTTTTTGTGTTGTTTTGTTTGAATTCTCCGGTTGGTTTTTTCTGTGCTTGATTCTGATAGAGAAGAATAGAACTTTGGCCGAGCCAGTGGACGATTCACCACCACCCAACAGTGCACTAGTGCTACAGAGGAGAAGACGGATCAGCACTGCATCCCATCTCTGCTAAACTTCAGATAAGTTTAGAGATCTCCACCATAATACTAAGAAAAATCATACCACCCGGGTAGATGGACATTGGACACTATTTTATTTTGAAACTTATTGTAAAAGAAGAGCTCTGATATTTTTGTTTTTTTCCAATTAAAGGGACAGTGACAAGATAAAGAGGTTTTATACCGCAACTAGGGCTGTACTGAAAAATTCGAAACTTTGAAGCTTCGTTCATTGAATTGGCATTCGACTGTGAAATTAAGCATTTGATTATTAGGATGGGTGCTCAGTTGCTCAGTTATTCAGAGGTACTTCATAGTGCTGTGGGTTGAGCGTATAGACAGCAGTCACCTGGAGGTTCATTGGCCTGGCTCAGTTCTGGCGTTTGCACATTTACTAATTGTGATGGGTAGTACATTGGGACTAATCTGTAATATTAGTCCCAATGTACTGGTCTTGTCTGGTCTTCAACCTCCCCAGACACTCCCACTTCACTCCCCTGCTCACTACCCTCCACTGGCTGCCTCTTATAGCTCGCATCAAATTTAAAACATTGGTCCTAGCATACCAGGCAGTCAAGGGATCAGCCCCAGCATACCTCCACAAGATATTCAAACCCTACATGCCAGCCAGATCCCTCCGTTCTGCTACCTCAGGACGCCTGGCACCTCCCCCTCTTCGCACCTGCACTTCCCGAACACGTCTCCTGTCTGTTCTGGCCCCACGATGTTGGAATGACCTCCCCGTGGAGGTCAGAACAGCTGAGACACTGACCCATTTCAAACAACGACTGAAGACTCACCTCTTCAGGCTGCACCTCTCCCCATCCCTCCCTACCCCCCTGTAAATGACTGTAAGCTTAGGGTTGTAACTAGGCAGCTGTTTTGTAGGTGACTTAGGTGCATTAACTGTCTTAACTACTGCTTGTATTTTTTCCATAGACTGCGTTGTTGCCGTTCTCGTTGTGTTAGTGTTAACCAGTTTAACTTTCAGGGTCCAAGTTGAACTATGCGGTTGTTCCCTGCACTTGGACCGGTACTTCTCTCTAGGGTTTTCGTCATACTTGTTCCTGGTTATGGTTATACACTTTGTTGTACGTCGCTCTGGATAAGAGCGTCTGCCAAATGCCTGTAATGTAATGTAATGTAGTGAAATGTAATATTGATAATGACTATAATGAGATAAATGGTATTGGATTGTAAAGTAATCCCTAGCGATCTGTATTTTGATACTTGAATGATTCTGCTTTTATAAATATATATATATGTATATGGATGTATGTAAGTAATGTTTCATTTTTTTTTCTTTGGCCACGTTTGTCGGAACAAGAGAGCCGACAGTGTTTGAAAAGCTTCACATATCAATGGTACCCATGCCTGACCTGGCTTGGGGGTGAAAGGTGAGCGGGATCGGACTGAGAGATCTAACTCAGACGGACCTCAACACAGGCACACAGAAACAGACTGTAAATAATCTCGGGCTTCCAGTCTTTTTTAATTATTATTTTTCATAATTGTACAACTAATAAATGATAAAAATGGCAACCAAAGTTTTCCTTTGCTTGATTTATTTGCGTGAAACAACTTTAATAGGATGTCAGTTCCAATTCATTTTCTATTTTAATTTGTGTTGATTATGAATCTGTGGTGTGTATCTTGGAGGGTTATTTTGGAGTGTAAAGGGAACTATATTGCTATCTGAAACTTTATGCCTCATGCTTGGTGAGTTCCTACCAGTCGTTTCCTGTGCTTGGGGCTGTTTATTCTGGTGTGGCATGAGGGCGCACTGAGAGTCATGTAAGAGAGTCGGATCTTCAGTCTGCTGAATTCCTGTGTAGGTTGTGGCTTTGTTCTGTGGTAAGTTGTAAACTATCAAAAGAGAATGTCACATCAGAATGTGTTCAGTGTGTGAGCCGGTGCTAAGTTCCCCCCACTCTGGAATCCTACAACATAAATATTACGAGTTCAGAGCAATATTTTAATTCTCACATGTGGAAAATATTCCACTCCTATCATTCAGTAGAATTGTAAGGCTGTGTAAGCGCTTTGTCTTTGCAGTGTTTCTGTAGAGTGAGCGGATATCTCGAAACAGCCAGCTGACAAGGATTTGTCCTCTGACTGGTTTATTCCCTGGGAAAGGTATGGATAGGGTATTACTCCAATTTACACAGGACCACTTAGCTATAGCTTCTTACATTCAACAAGAATACCAGAACACTGCTGCTGCGTCTTCACGCAGTTTTTTCTCTTTTCTTCCCTTGCACACTGCGCCACCACCTCTCTCTAAATTTTAATTCACGGAGGCCCTATTTACCTGGTGATCTCGACATAACGAAAGTTTTCTTGGGATCTTGTGCCATCCCATAATTCCAAATTGCTACAGTGAAAATGCATAAAATTCAGTACATGAATACCTGGGAAGGTCTTCAAGAATATTTTGGACTTTGCAGAAAATGGTTTGATTTCATAATTTCATTGAATTTTAAAAAGTGGTATGTATAAAATAGAATGAACATATTGGAGGATTTTACCATCCCATGAATCCAGATTCCTACTGTGAAAACACTTTTTCATGACTACCTGGGACTTCAGATATGTAGTTGAGTTTAACTATTTGATTTGATTATTTTATGGAATTTTTATTTTAATATGTAATTGTCATTTTGGAGATACTCCATTGTAGATAATTTAATACTGCATTCTGGAGTATTTGTTTATTGGCTTATTGAAAGCGCAAGTCGTAACTTGATCTGCAGTAGATTCGCGCCACATAGAGATTTACTGTAAAAGAGTATTGTCGACTGCGCACACAATTTTTAAGTGCGGACAGCAAGTAGTAACTTTAGATTTACCGTAAAGTGATTTACAGTAATGTAGACCGCGCACAAAATTTAAATGCGGATAGCTGGTCCGATCATGCAGGTGCAGTTGGCGTGACCGCAGCGACGAATTGTTTGTGGGTGGTGGAGGAAATGAGGTGGGAGAGAAAAGCTCTTAAGGTGTGGCCATGAAACATCAGGAAGAAGTATTAAACTCGGATCCGAACGCAGCCGGGAAGTTTGGAGTGTTGGGGTTTTAAGAAGTTATGGAACGAATAACTGCGCTTCTTTTTCTTTTACAGGCGACAGTAACTGTTGTCAACACAGGTAACATATTTAGCCTATAGTCATTGATTTATGACGGTTTGAATAAATCACCAGTTTGGTTGAAAGCAAACCACGCACTTGACAGCCGTGGATTTTTGTGCGGGTAAACCAGCATTCCAGTTGATGGCAACGGATTGGTTTAGCGAATTTGTAATTAGCCTACGTTACTTGTTTTCATGTGAATGTCTTATGTATAAAAAAACTTTATACTTAGCAACGTAATTCTTTCTACTGTAAAATCGAACCGATTCGTGAACTTAGGATTCGTAAAGTGTAGAAGGCGTGTTAAGCCTATACTTCCTCAAAGAGCTGTGAAGAGGGTTCTGTTGTCTGTAATTGACTCAAAACGTTTGATACAGTTATGTGAGGTATGCGGTAGTTCTGCGTAATTCACATTGGTGATACAGTAAAAGCAAACTGGAAATCACCTTCCGCACTTTTTGTCAGGGTAAAATAACAGGTTAATTCTAGTAATCGTCCCTTTAGTCTTTTCAGACTGCCGTAATTTTACTCTGCCATTCTTCAATTCCACAAAAAGACCAGGAAGACTATGTACTAATTTATGGTGCATGGTTCGCATCTGGAGGGCACACTTCGCTGCTAGCAGTAACTTCGAAGGAAAGCAAACGGTGGCTGTACCACTACTAATTTAAATTTTCACGCAAGTCCGAGTTTTCGTTCTATTCTTGTCATTTTGCGATTAGCTTATATGGAATTGACGATGAGAAAGTAATCAAACAGCAAATTGTTTACAACGTGTGCATGTTTTCTGCTGTTGTTGCCAGTTATACATATAAACATGAATGCATTCTGTCGCTTCGGATGTCAAGACATGAAAGCGAATGTTCGCATAAAAACATAATAAATGTGTTTGAGAGGATATATAAAACAGTTACAATCTGACTATTGGCCTGTTATATCCTATTTGTTGCATAACAACGGTCCAAGCTCAACTACCAACGACAGTTTTGCTTGACAACGGTAAAATATGCCCAAACGGCTGCAGAAGAATATTTCAATTCCAGGTGATTAAATCGATAAAAAAAATAAATACAAAAGTAACCATATATAATCATTGTTGGTAACCCGTTGTATATAAGTGGAATAAACCCCTCCAGGCTGTCCCGGTTATTAGAAAATAATGTAGGTTACTTCGGTGGTAGTATGGGGTTACAGAAGAAATCATAGGACAGATGGACCGACCACAACGTCGCTTTTGCATACGTCAGTGGGCTAATTTGCCTAATCTTCGCGGGACTTTAGACCGCGGTGGAAACGCAGACAACCATGGGCTGAAGGAACCTTTTAGTTCCTTGAAAAGTACTTCCTGGGACTAAAAGTACTTTTTGTGGAAACGCGGCTTATGGTAAACGAGAGCAGTGTGAAGCTAGCGACAGTAAGGACTTTCGCGCGGGTCTGAAAATTTCAAAATAAGAAGTCCAACGATAAAACCACTATTACGTTCAGCAAAATGAAATTAATTAAGCAAAAATCGGACTGCAGTTGTTCTAAAATATGAACTATTCGTTTTCTATTTGTACAATATTAAAACAACTTCGATTTTGAACAGACGTTGTAAAACTATTCACAACACTGATATTAATTACAAACAAATATGTCTTACTTTTTTTTATTTTTCCCCCTACATTTTTAACAATGACAATGCAAAATTTTAAATTGAGAATTAAAGATAAAATACACCCATTACTTTTAATTTATATTGCAATATCCAATACAACATCAGCGCATAAGTTTAACTGAATGGTAAGGGACGAATTAGAGTAATTTAAAATGCATTACTTCAACATTCTGTGCTACCTTGTAACATCAACTATGCAACTTAAAAGAAATAAATATGAAAATGTGGCTGGATATTGCACTAGTATGGGAAGGAGAATAGGACAGTATTAACACTTGTTTGTAAAGGTGAAAACATCACACACAGAATATCATGGCTGGGGTCTAAGCCTGCAGTACATAGGCGAATTTCATTCAATTAAATCCCAATTGCTTTCTGATAGCATAACATATATAATGCGCTGCTGCCTCCCCTGGACATGTTGTCTCAATGATATGGGGGTGTTTTGAAAACCTCGGACCCTCCACTCTTCAGATATGGTGTCACTTATATCAAATAAGCGTCATAGGAAATGTGGCTGGGGTTTGAACATGCAATACATAAGACACATTTCATTCAATTAAATCCCAATTGCTTTATAATACTATTACAGATAACATGCTCTGCTGCCTCCCCTGGACATGTTGTCTCAATGATATGGGGGTGTTTTGAAAACCTTGGACCCTCCACTCTTCAGATATGGTGTCAGTTATATCATATAAGTGTCATAGAATATGTTGCTGGGGTTTAAACATGCAATTTCTCTGCAAATAGTGTACTCCTATCTTCTGCTAGTACGGTTGAATACAGACAGTTTTTAACAAGTGCACATACAAGTCAAACAGTCTTGAATGAATTAAAATCTCTTTATGAATTCAGAATATGAAACACATAGTCATTAGTCATGATACATTTCATAGCAGGAAACAACCAGTATTGGACACCTGGGCTTGTAACAGGATGATGTAAAGTACAACTGGCCTTAACATTAAGCAATAACAATAATCAGTGAACAGAATTTTTGTAGTGACATTTTTTGTGTGACTTACAAAAGCAAAACTTGTTGGGTTAATTCATAGTGCAGATATGTACTGAATTTAATTTCAGTTCATGTACCTATTCCATGAATGGATAAATTAAATCTAATGGGTCATTTTAGTTGTTGAATGGCAGTGACTGAATGCAGGAATTTAGCTCCATCAAAACAAGATGAATTTCATTTGGTGAAAATGAATAACCAGGGTTTTGGACAGCATGGCGTAGCATTTCAGAAAATGTCCGTGGAATTCTTGTCATGTATTGTGGACCTATTGTTTTCAAGCAGAACTGTATTGATTTAAGATTTAGGAAGCTTTGCATTGAGGAGTTAAACCAACAGTTTGAGTACTTATTAGAAAACGTGCATATTTCAGAAAGTAAAGCATCAGATGTTGCCAATTCTTTGGTCCTCGTATTGAGGTAAAACATTTTGTTATTTTTCTGCGGTGGCTTCTGGAAAGACCTTCAAAGGTGTTTTGGGACTTTTTTCTTTTTATCCCTGGCTTCTTCTGGCTCTTTAAAAAAATGTCTCCTTTTTCTTGTTTTTATTTTTATTTTCTCACAGAATTCCCCTTCTCTCTGGCTCTATACAAATTGTATCGCTTCTCTATGCATTCATCAAGCCTGTGTTTTTTGTAGTTTAAGAATAATGTTTTTGTATTCTTTAATGTGACCTCTGAAATTGAAGTGGTTTTATTAACATGTGGTGTCTTGTCTTCATATGAACTTGAGAACCGCGACAAATTTCCTGAAAGCAGGTCTGACCAGATTGCAATTACAGACCTGCCAACCTTAGGAAAATATTTTGAATACCAGTCAGTCAGTGTAACGTTACCAGTCAGTGTAACGCTCAGTTCACATGCTTTCAACACTTCGCTTTGCACGCACAAACACACATACAAGCCTTTCTTCATAATTCTAATTTTGACTGTTAAAGTGATCAGGCAAAATTGTATAATTTGACCTGATTCTAAAATATCACTTGCACTGCACTGGACTATATTATGATATACTTTCAAGTCAAAAGTTTGAGTACACCTACTTAAAACAATTTTTTAAAATATTATTATTTCATTTTATGATATGGGTGTTTATACAAACTGATAACCATAAGTGAATTGCATTCACTTATTTAATAAAAATGGAAATAATTTAGTTTGTATATTGTAACATATGTTTTCATTTTCAAGTACTTACAGAAACTTATGTTGTAATGTAAAAAAAAAAAAACTTATGTTGCGATGTAAAACACTGTCAATTATGAAAAAATCCAAGTTTCTGTGCATGATTTCCATTTTTATTTAATAATTAAATAATTGAATCAGCTTTTATAGGTACACATCATATAGGCCTAATGAAAAAAATAGTATTCAATTGAAAAATTATCTATGAATTTGGCTAACTAGAGGTTTAGCCAAATTATTACCTGAAGCTCCTTGGTGGCTAATGTGAAAATCATAATTGCACAATATGCAAAATGCATGGTGCGGAAGTTTTGAGGGGCGGAGGCACGGCCATTGCTCCTGATATTTTGCGAGGAACTTCTGGGGGGCACGGACTCGTTTCTTTTTAGTAGGTCTGCTTCTCTCTCTCTCTCTCTCTCTCTCTCTCTCTCTCTCTCTCTCTCTCTCTCTCTCTCTCTCTCTCTCTCTCTCTCTCTCTCTCTCTCTCTCTCTCTCTCTCTCTCTCTCTCTCTCTCTTTCTCTCTCTCTCTCTCTCTCTCTCTCTCTCTCTCTCTCCTTATTAGTATCCTCGTCATCTGACGTCATGATTATTTTCTATAGTCAAACACCTTTGCAATGGTCACGTTGCTCCGACAGAGCGTGCGCGATTCAAAGTTTGAACACGGAATCTCCGTAGCGTTTGAGTTACTGCAGCTAAATTACTCAATCAGTTATTCACACGTCTCGTGACGAGGCTAAATCTCATGCGAGCTACTACTGCGGCTAACTAGATACACAACTTTATCTCATTATGATATACCCCTTGAAATGCGTCATCTCGTAAAGTTACCGAACATGTTTTACCGTTTTATATGTTAACATTACGGTCACATTTTTGTGCTTGATTATTACTCCCCACTTCCCATTTAACCTCAGCAATTCAGCGTTACGTTTTTTTTTTTTTTTTTTTTGTTCGTAGTTTCAGCTGGCATTTCGTACCTGCGTATTTTGACCAAGATTTGCGTGGTTGGTACACAAAATACGTGCAGGTTGGCAGGTCTGCAATTAGTTTATCCAATAGAATAGGTCCAAAGCAATGATTTTTCCCATTTTAATCCATATTTTCAGTGTTTATTCTTGACTCAGCCTGAACACTGTCAAAGTATTTAGAGAATGGTGATTTTGTCATATCAGGTAATGCATCAAAGTTTTGTTACATTACATTACATTACATTTATTTGGCAGACGCTTTTATCCAAAGCGACATACAAAAAGTGCATTTCATGGTCATAGACAACTACTAAACACAGGTTCAGTAAGATACCATACTTATTTTGTACAGCTATTTCTAGCCAAGAACACAGTTTAGTTCACACAGTGAACACTATTCAGACCTAACCTCTGCAAAGCCAACTAGGCAGAAGAATAAGCTACAGTATTAGGACAAATACAAATTGCCGAAAAGTGCTGGGATGGGGCAACATGTAACAGGTGTCATGAAAAAAGGAGGGGGGGGGGGATTTAGAGTGAAATATACAGCGTGGTGCTGGTTAGTCTAGGTATAGTCTGAAGAGATGAGTCTTCAGGCCACGGCGGAAGATGGGTAGTGAGGAGGAGGTTCGGAGAGGGACGAGGAGTTCGTTCCACCACTGGGGAGCTAGGGTGGAGAAGCTCTGTGATCCCTTTGGTCGGGTGGGAGTGGTTACAAGGCGCCCTGCTGCCACAGAGCGGAGTGGTCAAGCAGGGACATAAGATTGGATTGTTCAGTTGAGGAGTTCAGCTCTTTATACTCACTGCTGCTTATTTTCATAACTCTTGTTTTAAGTTCACTGATGGTCTCTGATACCCAAAATAACACAAACATCATATATTATTGCATGCATATCCTCAAGAGTGTTGGAATTAACAAGAACACTGAATATGTACATTCCCACTTTATACCGGTCACCTTTCCGCTTGTTTCTTGCATAAATCACTTGATTACAGTTCTGTAATCCAATCTTCCCCATATTGTTTTGGTATAATTTTTCGTTTTTGCTTTTCATTTCTGACTTCCTTTGTTTTTTGGATAACATTTGCATCATGATTACAGTTTATTATCTGTGTCTGTCTCTCTTCAAAATGAGTCTTACTCTGTGTGTTTTGTTCCATTGAATAGACTAAGGTCTTTATGTTCCCTTTATTGCTGAACCAAATTTGACGTAATAGTTTAATGCTTCGACTTAATGCACAGGGGTGCTTGTAGGGCCATTGTAGAGTTTTTGCCACGTCTGTCCAAAATTTTTTTATTAAATAAAACCCTGCTGTTTTCTGTTTTAACTACATGAATGGCATTTCCAATTTCAAAAATATCCAATTTGTGCATTTTTCCCCCTTTAAATTTGCAGTGTTTGACTGCTTGTTTGCTTCCGCCATGTAACTTCGACCGTTGGTTTATTTTTAAAAATTCTCCCACCTCCACTATGCCCTTCTTCACGCACTCCATAAAACATTGTCACATCCTCTCTTTCACTTGATCTCTCACCTGCTCCCTCATTCACTGCAAATGTTATTTGCTGTCCAAACACAACCCCCTCGTGGTATTCTAAATACCCCCCATATCATTCAGACAACATGTTCGGGGGAGGCAGCAGAGCATGATATAAGTTATGCTATCAGAGCTATCAGAAAGCAATTGGGATTTAATTGAATGAAATTTGTCTTATGTACTGCATGTTCAAACCCCAGCCACATTTTCTATGACACTTATATAAGTGACACCATATCTGAAGAGTGGAGGCTCCAAGGTTTTCAAAACACCCCCATATCATTGAGACAACATGTCCAGGGAAGGCAGCAGAGCCTGATATACACAATCCATTGACCTATACTAGCAGTAGAGAGGAATACACTGTTTAGTTGAACCACAACATTTTCTATCAAATTTTCTATCATGTTTATTTGATATCTTTGTCATCATATCATTTTAGTGAAGGGCTGTATGCAGTAAATGTCCATCTCATAAAAAACACGTTTTCAACGTACAAAAATGCCAAGTTACTCACACATATAAGACATACACCGTCTATAACTCATTCCTTCAGACTGCCAAAATTCAGGCCTGCCATTAAAAGTATTGATATCAAAATGATGCCAAGTTACGGTACTACAAACAATATAGGTTATCTTGCCTCACCGAAATTAAATAAGCAATGCTACCCAATATTTCCTCAATTCTTTCAAGTCACTTGGCCCTGTGTTTTGTAATCTTACCATTTTACAATGTCATGCAAACTTTGTGTCAGATCAAAGTGTCAAATATTTCGAATTGCCTCATGGAACACATTGAAATTCATGTACAAAAACTGGTGAGTAAGTACAGGAAGCATATTTGTCCAGAAAACATATGTTTATACTTGCTTCTGAACTGAATTTGAGTAAATGTACAAGTTTTTGTATATTTGCTACGTACAATAAATACTGCATGTAAAATACATATTGTACATACATAGAGAACTTCTTTATCCCCATGGGGACATTTCCCTCACAGTAGGTTACATTCACATTTACGAACAGACATTTATACCAAGAAACATACAATCATTCACGCAACAGAAAGGCTGGGCATTGAAATACATACATACCAATACAAATTGGACATATATTCAATCAATCTTGACTGTGAGAAAGCTATCCACACATATGTTTGGCCTGTCCATGTACTGCATGCTTATGCACACAGGGCCAAGTGACTTGAAAGAATTGAGGAAATATTGGGTAGCATTGCTTTGGAATACATCTTACTTAATTTCGGTGAGGCAAGATAACCTATATTGTTTGTAGTACCATAACTTGGCATCATTTTGATATCAATACTTTTAAGGCAGGCCTGGATTTTGGCATTCTGAAGGAATGAGTTATAGATGGTGTATGTCTTGTATGTGTGAGTAACTTGGCATTTTTGTACATTGAAAACGTGTTGTTTATGAGGTCTACTTAACTTCAGAGACTAGAAATTTTCATTTGCATTGTCTAATAAGCTATTACACATGTTACAGAAAAGATAGCTTCAGCATTGGGGAATCGTAATTTCCCTGGCATCAAATAAGTCCGGACCAAACGATCCTGGTGTGAAAGCACCCTCAAATAGGCTTTATTTCCGTCTCGCTTTCCCCGGGACATTGCTTCCCCTCCCCCAACTTCCCCTTGCTGCAGCCAGTAGTATGGAGCAGGATCATCTGATATCCAGAAGATGAAGAGACGAACTATATGTATATACATACATGTATATAGTTTAACTGTTAAAATATATTTCAGCAACTCTTCTAATGAATGTTGGTTTGTTTCCCCACAGGTTCACACTCAATCTGGGCGTTTGCAACACTTATTTACGGGCAGACCCAATTCCCAGAATTCAGTGTTTCGGTATTTGTGGATGATCTTCAGGTGCTGTACTATGACAGCAACATCAAGAAAATTATCTCTCGAAGTCGACCAAGCTCCACAAAGGGAGTTGAAGATATTATGCTTCTAGGTGCAAACATTGCGGTAGAAGGCATTTACAATTACATGAAACATCCATCACATCATGTAAGGCTCTTCGCCAATCACACTGGAGGTGAGCTGAGTGCGGGCAGGTGTTCAGTTCAGGCCCCGTCCACATTCAAAAGACCACACTACATTAAATGTCATTACACTATTATACAAAAGGGCCATGGTTTGTCTGTAGCGTGCCAGCTTGCCATACTGATAAGTTTCCTGTTTGCTGACTCAGAAGATTGTTCAGAGATGGGATGACCCTATGATCTAAGTGAATTTTTGGAGAAAATTAGAATCTGTGATAAGGTTGTTTGACAAAACAACTCAAATATAGTTGATGAAGCCCATATGCAAGTTGGTAAAGTGAGCCAGTTATATCATCTGCAGTAAAAAAAATATCCTAAATGTAGGGTACATTCACAGAATCAATTACTAACACAGCCAGCAGTAAGAGGCCATTAAGACTGTTTCTGTGAATCAGTATTCAAAGTTTTGGTTTTGTGAGTAGACTAGACTAAATGTATTCTTATTATTTTATGCCAAAGTGTGTCTAGAACATACTGTGGGTTGATGCTTGAAACTGCTGGCTTATTTGCCTTCTTATGTTTTCTTTGTTTTGAAGGAGTTCATGTTCATCAGAGGCTGAATGGATGTGTGCTGGACAATGACAAGCCCAGTCCGGTCATGCTGTGGGATGTTTATGATGGAACAGAAGCGGTACATTTTGACATGCATGATCGCACAGTCAACCCTCTATGGCCACAGCTTAAATGGACCACAAATGAAGCAGAGATTATTCGAATGCAGTTTATAGATATTTATCAGCCTATATGTATCCAAATACTGAAGTACTATCTGGAGAAAGAAAAGAACATTGTTCTTAGAAAAGGTAAGGATTATAACCTTCAACATACACCTGACTAAAACGCATGTTCATTACACCCTGATATACTGTACAGTGTGGAATTACTGTACTGTTACATTTCCAGTGGCCAAGAAAAATGGTAAAATGGTGTCCCAATAGGTGTGCATTTAACTATATATTTTACCTTATTTTGTTACCTTAGTATATGTTGCAGTTCTGATTGGTTTGGTAGGGAGGATCTTTGGTCTGACCTATTGCTGGAGGGCCCAGACCTGCCCTTTATAGTTTTAATGATTTGTATGACCAGGCTGTTTTCTCTTATTTTTTGTTATGTTTCATATGTAAATGATTTTCTGGCTAAATTGCAACTACCTTTTCTGGGCTTCAGTGTCTTTGTATGTTGCAGTGCTGTGGATGTGAGGAAAGGTATATTTACTCGATAGCACCGCATTCGGCTATATAAGGTCAAGCCCCCATCACAGCAATAACCTGTCATTTTTCTCACTAACTTTTGTATATTTCCATCCCATGTGAGGAATCTCAGCTTCCCTGTGTCCCTGTATAACAGCTACTTCTCTGGCTGATGCACTGTTTCCCCCCTCAGAGCGGCCCAGAGTCAGACTAATCCAGAAGACATGCAGGGAGACTGGAGTGGTGAAGGTGAGCTGTCTGGCCACTGGCTTCTACCCCCGGCACATCAACCTGACCATGCTGAGAGACGACCGTCCCATTCCAGACGAGGAGCTCATTTTGGGGGAGGTGTTACCGAATGGAGACGGGACGTACCAGACGAGGAGAACCCTTAGTATCAGTTCGGAGATAGAGAGAGAGAAACACCGTTACACCTGCTCTGTCACACACCTTGCTCTGGACAACAAGCTGGACATCAACTGGGGTAATGCACGTAAATACTGTACATGTTCTGCAGCACATTATTGTATTATTGTGGAGTCTGGGACAGGGTGGAAGAACATTGCGTTTTGTACATATTTGTAAAGTCTGCTACTTTCCATAAACATTAACCAATTTACTTACTGATTTTGTCAATGTATTGCACTGTTTTACAGAATCAGGTGAAGGTGCTAATGTTGCAGTCATCAGTTCTGTGGTTGTAGTGCCGGTTCTGGTTCTGGTTCTGATCTTTGCCATCCTTGCGTTTATCGTCTATAAGAAGAGACGCAGAGGTGAGGGCATAACCGGTATTTATGGGTATGTGTGGAATGGGGAAAGGGTGTAATATTGTTTTCCTGATAAATTTCTCTTTTTACAGGCATCTAGACCTGCTTTGGATACTTGCTTGCTAAAGGTAAGTGTCTAAATATTAATGTTTACAGAGGAGTATACTGTTCTGTCCCTTCTGAAGATGTATCACTGATGGTTTGTGCTCTCAGTTTCAGAGTCAGAAGACCCAGCTTCACACTCCTCTATCATTTAGAAATCCTTTATTGTACCTGGTCAGGTTGAGTAATTTTCTTTTTAGTATTCAATGGAATTGCAGACTGCTCATGATGCATATTCCTCCAATGATACACCTGCTTAGACACATTTTTGAATTGTGTGTTGAACACCGACTCAATAATTTCAGTTCTTTAGCCTTCACCTACCTTATTTGAAAAATGGACCAGATCTATTGTGAGGTCTTCATCCTCCCCAGACACTCCCACGTCACTCCCCTGCTCACTACCCTCCACTGGCTGCCTGTTATAGCTTGCATCAAATTTAAAACATTGGTCCTAGCATACCAGGCAGTCAAGGGATCAGCCCCAGCATACCTCCACAAGATATTCAAACCCTACATGCCAGCCAGATCCCTCCGTTCTGCTACCTCAGGATGCCTGGCACCTCCCCCTCTTCGCACCTGCGCTTCCCGAACATGTCTCCTGTCTGTTCTGGCCCCACAATGGTGGAACGACCTCCCCATGGAGGTCAGAACAGCTGAGACACTGACCCACTTCAAGCGACGACTGAAGACTCACCTCTTCAGGCTGCACCTCTCCTCATCCCTCCCTACCCCCCTGTAAATGACTGTAAGCTTAGGGTTGTAACTAGGCAGCTGTTTTGTAGGTGACTTAGGTGCATTAACTGTCTTAACTACTGCTTGTACATAGACTGCGTTGTTGCCGTTCTCGTTGTGTTAGTGTTAACCAGTTTAACCTTCAGGGTCCAAGTAGAACTATGCGGTTGTTCCCTGCACTTGGACCGGTACTTCTCTCTAGGGTTTTCGTCATACTTGTTCCTGGTTATGGTTATACACTTTGTTGTACGTCGCTCTGGATAAGAGCGTCTGTCAAATGCCTGTAATGTAATGTAATGTAATGAAATGTAATATTGATAATGACTATAATGAGATAAATGGTATTGGATTGTAAAGTAATCCCTAGCGATCTGTATTTTGATACTTGAATGATTCTGCTTTTATAAATATATATATGTGTATGGATGTATGTAAGTAATGTTTCATTTTTTTTCTTTGGCCACGTTTGTCGGAACAAGAGAGCCGACAGTGTTTGAAAAGCTTCACATATCAATGGTACCCATCCCTGACCTGTCTTGGGGGTGAAAGGTGAGCGGGATCGGACTGAGAGATCTAACTCAGACGGACCTCAATACAGGCACACAGAAACAGACTGTAAATAACCTTGGGCTTCCAGTCTTTTTTAATTATTATTTTTCATAATTGTACAACTAATAAATGATAAAAATGGCAACCAAAGTTTTTTTTTTTTGCTTGATTTATTTGCGTGAAACAACTTTATTAGGATGTCAGTTCCAATTCATTTTCTATTTTAATTTGTGTTAATTATGAATCTGTGATGTGTAATATAGAAACACTTGAGTGTGTATCTTGGAGGGTTATTTTGGAGTGTAAAGGGAACTATATTGCAATCTGAAACTTTATGCCTCATGCTTGGTGAGTTCCTACCAGTTGTTTCCTGTGCTTGGGGCTGTTTATTCTGGTGTGGCATGAGGGTGCACTGAGAGTTATGTTAGAGAGTCGGATCTTCAGTCTGCTGAATTCCTGTGTAGGTTGTGGCTTTGTTCTGTGGTAAGTTGTAAACTATCAAAAGAGAATGTCACTTCAGAATGTGTTCAGTGTGTGATGTGGTGCTAAGTTCCCCCCACTCTGGAATCCTACAACATAAATATTACGAGTACAGAGCAATATTTTAATTCTCACATGTGGAAAATATTACACTCCTATCATTCAGTGGAATTGTCAGGCAGTGGATAAGCGCTTCGTCTTTGCAGTGTTTCTGTAGAGTGAGCGGATATCTCGAAACAGCCAGCTGACACAAGGATTTGTCCTCTGACTGGTTTATTCCCTGGGAAAGGTACGGATAGGCTGTTACTCCAATTTACACAGCACCGCTTAGCTGTAGCTAAGCTTCTCCCTGGAAGGCTAGCTATCTTACATTCAACAAGAATACCAGTACACTGCTACAGCGTCTTCACGCCATTTTTTCTCTTTTCTTCCCTTCCACACTGCGCCACCTCCTCTCTCTAAATTTCAAATTTACGGAGGCCTTATTTATCTGGTGATATTGACATAACGAAAGTTTTCTTGTGATCTTGTGCCATCCCATAATTCCAAATTGCTACAGTGAAAATGCACAAAATCCAGTACATGAACACCTGGGAAGGTCTTCAAGAATATTTTGGACTTTGCAGAAATCGGTTTGATTTCATAATTTTATTGAATTTTAAAAAGTGATATGTATAAAATTGAATGAACATTTTGGAGGATTTTACCATCCCATGAATCCAGATTCCTACTGTGAAAACACATTCTCATGAATACCTGGGAAGCCGGACTTTAAATATCTAGTTGAGTTTAATTATTTGATTTGATTATTTTATGTAATTTTTAAGAACGGCGTGCATTTATCTTAATTGTCATTTTGGAATTTTTGATACTCCATTGTAGAGCGAGGAGTCTCTGGGGAGGGGAGTGGGTACGGTATGGAATAATGGATAATAAACAGATAATAATCTAACATCACTCTCAAGTGTGCTGTTTATTTTCAATGAAATAATACTTTTTTAACATGTCTCAAAGTAGGCTAGCCACGGCTACTATTTTATCGACATTTTGAGAAAACGTGACCTACTTAGCCAACGTATATCAGCACTTTGTATTTCATGCAGCCGTTACTACAAGTCACGGTAAAGAAATCCGCATCTAAAACAACCCACTTTGGGAAATGTACTGAAATGAAATGGCCACATGAAACACATTCTTTCAAACTAAATTGTGTGAAATAAAATCGAAACAAAAACATTTTATGAAAAATAGGGAAAGAAAGTGTTTGGTTCTTTGGCTATTACATATTCTGTAGGGAAATTCTATAAATGCCCCGACCCCCCGGTCACCAACGTCCAGCCCCCCATGTTCTTAAGGCATGCTCTTAAGGCATGCCTTGGCTACTTTGAGACATGTTTTTTTTTTTTTTTTTAACTTGTTATTTCATTGAAAATAAACAGCACACTTGACAGTGATGTTCGATTATTATCAATTTATTATCCATATTTCCATACCGCAGTTCAGTGAACGAATCACTGAACTGCGAACGATAGTCAGTCAGTGAACTACCAGTTCACGTTCGCGAACGAATCGTTTCACGAAGTGATTCAGTACACTTCGTTCACCCAAAAGATTCACTCTTTTGAACGAATCGTTCGCGAACAACACAACACTAGAGTTCACACGTGAAGCAAGGGATACGTCGGAAGACATTATGGAACGAATAACTGCGCTTCTTTTTCTTTTACAGGCGACAGTAACTGTTGTCAACACAGGTAAAATATTTATGTATTCATGTAGCCTACGTGATGTTAATTTTAACTTAGCCTATAGCTATTGATTTATGATCGTTTGAATAAATCACCAGCTTGGTTGAAAGCAAACCACCCACTTGACAGCGGTGGATGTTTGTGCGGGTAAAAAAACCCTCCAGTTGGTAGAAACGGATTGATTTAGCGAATTTGTAATTAGCCTACGTTACTTGTTTTCATGTGAATGTCTTATGTATAAAAAAAAACTTCGGCTAACTTCTGATGTAGCCTATAGGCCTACGTCAGCGAAATCATAGCGGCTCCCGTTATACTGAAATATACTGAATTTCAGCTCATTTTAACCATACAACACAACGTTTCCGCTGGTAAGGTTTTGCCGCGGCGTGGCGGATCCTAACTCTGTTCGGGCAAGTGGAATACCTCATGCAGTTGTCTGATCGGACAAGTAAAAAATAAATGTGATAAATATGTAACGTTATCATGAAAATAAACAGAATTTAAAAATATATATAAATATTTTAGGGCATTTAAAATGTTTGAGTGATTCAGCTACTTCCATTTCCATACTACAACATGGTCATTTTTTTACCATGAAAACGAAAGGGAAAGTGTTTATTTTTAAGGTTTTGTAGGCTACATCTAAAACTACTTTTTAGCCCTTGCAAACTGTTATTCCTTGTATCAAGATTTCGTCAGAGCTATAAGATAGATTTAGATATTTAAAAAAAAAAAACCTTTAAGAAGCCTCAAGAGGTTATGTTTTCATAGTCTTTTTTGCCTTTGCTACACCCCCCCGCCCGCCCCCCTTTCGGACACCCACCACCACACCAAGAGATCAATTCCACAGGAAACACTGCCACATATAACTAAAAACATTTAATTTGGCTCAAATTCAGTTTAATCTGTTACCTTAGACTGAGACCAACTCATAGCCAGAGGATAGTAGCCTATTACGTGTTAGACGAGCCGAATTAAACTTTTTTAGTTTTTATTTCACGAATAAATGTGACTAAAATCTTCCACAAACGAAAATGAGGCGAGAAATGGGTGTTAAAATAGCTGCATTTTAACTCATTTTAAATACAGCTTCTGTGAATAAGTATCGGCTCGTAGCCAGTAGGCTACTAGCCTCTGTTGTAGGGGGTGTATGGCAAGCCGTTTCAGCTTTAATTCATTTCTAGAGGATATCGCAAATTCAAATTCTAACTAGATAGAATGCAAATTGTTGATATCAGAAATTCAATTGTAGCCAGTTATAATGTGTATTTCTGATATCAGAAATTCGGTTTTAACTAGTTAAAATACAATTCTTGATATTGAGGTGTAGCAAAGGCAAAAAAGTTTAAGACTATGAAAACATAACCTCTTGAGACTTCTTAAAGGTTTATTTTTTAATATCAAAATCTATCTTATAGCTCTGACGAGCTCTTGATACAAGGAATAGCAGTTTGCAAGAGCTAAAAAGTAGTTTTAGATGTACTTTAAAACCATAAAAGGTTTGTTAACCCTTGTATTGTTTGTAAATATTGAAGCAAGATAGGCCTGTATTTTGAGTTATGGTGGGGTGAGAACAATTAAAAGAGCACACTGTCCATCTAGAAGTTCTACTCTTCAAGAATATAGGACTATATAACCAAAATTGATACTCAAGAAAAGTTACATATTGCACTTTAAAAGGGACACTCTTCTGCTAAATTAACTGTTACCATGACAAAATAGTACTTAGTTAGAATGTTTTATCTTTTTATTTAACAATATAGTTTGAGCTGGGTCCACATTCAAAGCCCTCTCTCTCTGTGTCTCTCTCACACTCAATGACAGAGTTTATATGCATTGTCCATGCAAAAAAAGTAAAAAGTGAGAAAAATGGCTTTAAAGATTCTGTTCTGTTACATTCTAATTCTACTGAGAAGCATGATACAAAAATTTCCTAACTAACTTAGATGCTTGATTAATGTATTTTTTATTAGCTAGTTTTATCTGTATTAATTTCTGGACACTGCAGCAGCTTGTGAGACTGCTCCTCTCGTTACAATCATAATCGTCACTAGAATGCAACCCCTAACTCTCAGTTTTGCTAGCTCTATACATTCACAAAACCTTAAAAATAAACACTTTCCCTTCCGTTTTCATGGGAAAAAAATCACCATGTTGTAGTATGGAAATTGAAGTAGGCTAGTTGAATCACTCAAACATTTGAAATGCCATAAATTATTATTATTATTTTTCGCGCTGTTTTGGCGATTTGCCAACAATTTGCGGCCGCGACATCCGACGGGCTTCTCCAGGTCACCATTTTAATCAGATGTATTGTAGCCTACCATTATAACAGTAGGCTAGCTCTAGATTTAAAAAAATGGTAGGTACGTTGCCTACGTAGCTCAGCTGGAACAGGTTCCGCTTCGGCTCAAACAAACACTGTTTATTTTCAGATAACGTTACATATTTATCACATTTATTTTTTACTTGTCCGATCAGACAACTGCATGAGGCATTCCACTTGCCCGAACAGAGTTAGGATCCGCCAGTTGTCATCACCGAATGATGGTTAACGCCAGTGCTTCAGATGGGCAGGAGCTGTCGGGACTTGTATATGAGTACCGACTCTTCTTTTGATTACCAACATTAATTTATTTTAAACAGTATGTATTTTGAGGAGTAGGTACCGGCACTTATTTTGGTCCAATTAAAACACTGGTTAACACTATTGTATTTTGTAGGCTAATATTTGAAGCGCCCTACCTACCTTGTCCTTGTCTTTCGGTGGCTGAAGAAAAAAAAGTGACGCTTTGACCGACCGTGCGACATTCGCGCGCTGCAAGTCTTCCGACCACCTCAGAAAGGAGCAAGCACGGAGCGCGCGCGGCCTAGGCTCTTTTTGAAAATAAATATGTGGACGCGGCAGTATGGATTTGAAAGCGCATTTAGGCAGAAATATTTAGAAAGCTTAACGTTTTTAATTTAATTTAATTTAATTTATGAATTTAATATATAGGCTATATTCAGTATATATATATATATATATATATATATATATATATTTCTTTTCTTTTCTTTTCTTTTCTTTTATTTATTTTTTAATCTTTTTTTTATTATTATGTTGTGGCGGCAAGGATTTTGCCGTGGCGCCACGCCAGGAAAAGGAACCAGGGAAGGAGTGAATTATCACATGCATGAAGCCTTGATGAAGTGATGACATTTTATATCCAAACTGGCTACTGTTTGGCCGAGGCATACAAGCGCGAGGCAGTATTTCTAGTTCTTCATGCCATGCATAGCTATTTCTGACATACTGTGGCTTAAAAGGGTAAATATCCCTCTAAATATGAATACTGTAATTTAAAAAAAATTATCAACTCATTAAAATTCTAGGATTGCAATTGTGGTTTGAACAAAAGCCAGCATGCGCATTGGTCCCCCAGGGCTGAATTTGAGGACCACTGAACTAATAGATATTCCCAAATCTAAACAGAACAACATAGCAGCAGTCACCAAATTATTAATACCAATTTAGCACTTGAGTACACACACTCCTTGCACAAAAATAAATATACCATTAAATCTACTCACAAACTCTGTACTTACCTTGGTACTTTTGCCCCAGTCAGCCAGTTGATGCCATGTTTTTTGTTACCTGCCTTAAAATTCGCCTACAATACAAGCAAGGAATAAGAAGTAATAAAAATGATTATTGTAATGCTGTGTGTGTGTAGTATAGTTGAATGACATCAATTGCTGTTAGAGGACATTTTGCATGGAATATTACTGAAAGTTAAAATGCAAGTTAACAAGTCAAATTTCACCTCAAATGGAATCTACTTTACTTCAGAGACTATAAATTTGCATTTGCATTGTCTAATAAGCTATTACACGTTACAGAAAAGATAGCTTCAGCATGGGGGAATCATAATTTCCCTGGCATCAAATAAGTCCGGACCAAACGATCCTGGTGTGAACCCTCAAATAGGCTTTATTCCCATCTCGCTTTCCCCGGGACATTGCTTCCCTCCCCCAACTTCCCCTCGCTGCAGCCAGTAGTATGGAGCAGGATCACCTGACATCCAGAAGATGAAGAGACGTGGGTCTCATATGTCGATTGGTGTCTGCTAGCGGCTAGCCATTTTCTTCGCTAACTAGGTTTGGCTAGGCATGTCTGAAGGTTGAAGTTAAATCAAATTTGTCTTTTGAATTTATTATATATAGTTTAACTGTTAAAATATAATTCAGCAACTCTTCTAATGAATTTTGGTATGTTTCCCCACAGGTTCACACTCAATCTGGGCGTTTGCAACATTTATTCACGGGCAGACCCAATTCCCAGAATTCAGTATTTTGGCATTTGTGAATGATCTTCAGGTGCTGTACTATGACCGCAACATCAATAAACTTATCTCTCGAAGCGGACCAAACTCCACAAAGGGAGTTGAAGATATTAAGCTTCTAGGTGCAAACACTGTGATAGAAGACATTTACAATTACATGAAACGTCCATCACATCGTGAAAGGCTCTTCGCCAATCACACTGGAGGTGAGCTGAGTGCGGGCAGGTGTTCAGTTCAGACCCCGTCAACATTCAGAAGACCACACTACATTAAATTTAATTACACTATTATACAAAAGGGCCATGGTTTGTCCGTAGCGTGCCAGCTTGCCATACTGGTAAGTTTCCTGTTTGCTGACTCAGAGGATTGTTCAGGGATGGGATGACCCTATGATCTAAGTGAATTTTCGGAGAAAATACGAATCTGTGATAAGGTTGTTTGACAAAAGCTACAGCTCAAATATAGTTGATGAAGCCCATATGCAAGTTGGCAAAGTGAGCCAGTTATATCATCTGCAGTAAAAAAAATATCCTAAATGTAGGGTAACGGCTCATTCACAGAATCAATTACTAACACAGCCAGCAGTAAGAGGGCATTAAGACTTTCTGTGAATCAGTATTCAAAGTTTTGGTTTTGTGAGTAGACTAGACTAAATGTATTCTTATTATTTTATACCAAAATGTCTCGAGAACATACTGTGGGTTGATGCTTGAAACTGCTGGCTTATTTGCCTTCTTATTTTTTCTTTGTTTTAAAGGAGTTCATGTTCATCAGAAGCTGTCTGGATGTGTGCTGGACAATGACAAGTCCAGTCTGGTCATGATGCGGGATGCTTATGATGGAACAGAAGCGATGTATTTTGACATGCATAATTATACAGTCAACCCTATATGGTCACAGCTTATACAGAGCACACAGGCAGCAGAGCATTTTCTAATGAAATTAAGAAATGATTATCAGCCTATTTGTATCGACATACTGAAGTACTATCTGGAGAAAGAAAAGAACATTGTGCTTAGAAAAGGTAAGGATTATAACCTTCAACATACACCTGAGTAAAACGCATGTTCATTACACCCTGATATACTGTACAGTGTGGAATTACTGTACTGTTACATTTCCTGTGGCCATGAAAAATTGTGTCCCAATAGGTTTGCATTTAACTATATATTTTACCTTATTTTGTTACCTTAGTATATGTTGCAGTTCTGATTGGTTTGGTAGGGAGGATCTTTGGTCTGACCTATTGCTGGAGGGCCCAGACCTGCCCTTTATAGTTTTAATGATTTGCATGACCAGGCTGTTTTCTCTTATTTTTTGTTATGTTTCATATGTAAATGATTTTCTGGCTAAATTGCAACTACCTTTTCTGGGCTTCAGTGTCTTTGTATGTTGCAGTGCTGTGGATGTGAGGAAAGGTATATTTACTCGATAGCGCCGCATTCGGCTATATAAGGTCAAGCCCCCATCACAATAACCTGTCATTTTTCTCACTAACTTTTGTATATTTCCATCCCATGTGAGGAATCTCAGCTTCCCTGCGTCCCTGTATAACAGCTGCTTCTCTGGCTGATGCACTGTTGTTTCCCCCCTCAGAGCGGCCCAGAGTCAGACTAATCCAGAAGACATGCAGGGAGACTGGAGTGGTGAAGGTGAGCTGTCTGGCCACTGACTTCTACCCCCGGCACATCAACCTGACCATGCTGAGAGACGACCGTCCCATTCCAGACGAGGAGCTCATTTTGGGGGAGGTGTTACCCAACGGAGACGGGACGTACCAGACGAGGAGAACCCTTAGTATCAGTTCGGAGATAGCGAGAGAGAAACACTGTTACACCTGCTCTGTCACACACCTTGCTCTGGACAACAAGCTGGACATCAACTTGGGTAATGCACGTAAATACTGTACATGTTCTGCGGCACATTATTGTATTATTGTGGAGTCAGTGGGACAGGGTGGAAGAACATTGCGTTTTGTACAGGTGCATATTTGTAAAGTCTGCTCCTTTCCATAAACATTAACCAATTTACTTACTGATTTTGTCAATGTATTACACTGTTTTACAGAACCAGGTGAAGGTGCTAATGTTGCAGTCATCAGTTCTGTGGTTGTAGTGCTGGTTCTGGTTCTGGTTCTGATCTTTGCCATCCTTGCGTTTATCGTCTATAAGAAGAGACGCAGAGGTGAGGGCATAACCGGTATTTATGGGTATGTGTGGAATGGGGAAAGGGTGTAATATTGTTTTCCTGATAAATTTCTCTTTTTACAGGCATCTAGACCTGCTTTGGATACTTGCTTGCTAAAGGTAAGTGTCTAAATATTAATGTTTACAGAGGAGTATACTGTTCTGTCCCTTCTGAAGATGTATCACTGATGGTTTGTGCTCTCAGTTTCAGAGTCAGAAGACCCAGCTTCACACTCATTCTATCATTTAGAAATCATTTATTGTACCTGGTCAGGTTGAGTAATTTTCTTTTTAGTATTCAATGGAATTGCAGACTCATGCATATTCCTCCAATGATACACCCGCTTAGACACATTTTTGAATTGTGTGTTGAACACCGACTCAATAATTTCAGTTCTTTAGCCTTCACCTACCTTATTTGAAAAATGGACCAGATCTATTGTGAGGTCTTCAACCTCCCCAGACACTCCCACGTCACTCCCCTGCTCACTCCCCTCCACTGGCTGCCTGTTATAGCTTGCATCAAATTTAAAACATTGGTCCTAGTATACCAGGCAGTCAAGGGATCAGCCCCAGCATACCTCCACAAGATATTCAAACCCTACATGCCAGCCAGATCCCTCCGTTCTGCTACCTCAGGATGCCTGGCACCTCCCCCTCTTCGCACCTGCGCTTCCCGAACACGTCTCCTGTCTGTTCTGGCCCCACAATGGTGGAATGACCTCCCCATGGAGGTCAGAACAGCTGAGACACTGACCCACTTCAAGCGACGACTGAAGACTCACCTCTTCAGGCTGCACCTCTCCTCATCCCTCCCTACCCCCCTGTAAATGACTGTAAGCTTAGGGTTGTAACTAGGCAGCTGTTTTGTAGGTGACTTAGGTGCATTAACTGTCTTAACTACTGCTTGTACATAGACTGCGTTGTTGCCGTTATCGTTGTGTTAGTGTTAACCAGTTTAACCTTCAGGGTCCAAGTTGAACTATGCGGTTGTTCCCTTCACTCTCTAGGGTTTTCGTCATACTTGTTCCTGGTTATGGTTATACACTTTGTTGTACGTCGCTCTGGATAAGAGCGTCTGCCAAATGCCTGTAATGTAATGTAATGTAATGAAATGTAATATTGATAATGACTATAATGAGATAAATGGTATTGGATTGTAAAGTAATCCCTAGCGATCTGTATTTTGATACTTGAATGATTCTGCTTTTATAAATATATATATGTGTATGGATATATGTAAGTAATGTTTCATTTTTTTTCTTTGGCCACGTTTGTCGGAACAAGAGAGCCGACAGTGTTTGAAAAGCTTCACATATCAATGGTACCCATCCCTGACCTGTCTTGGGGGTGAAAGGTGAGCGGGATCGGACTGAGAGATCTAACTCAGACAGACCTCAACACAGGCACACAGAAACAGACTGTAAATAATCTCGGGCTTCCAGTCTTTTTTAATTATTATTTTTCATAATTGTACAACTAATAAATGATAAAAATGGCAACCAAAGTTTTTTTTTTTTGCTTGATTTATTTGCGTGAAACAACTTTATTAGGATGTCAGTTCCAATTCATTTTCTATTTTAATTTGTGTTAATTATGAATCTGTGGTGTGTATCTTGGAGGGTTATTTTGGAGTGTAAAGGGAACTATATTGCAATCTGAAACTTTATGCCTCATGCTTGGTGAGTTCCTACCAGTCGTTTCCTGTGCTTGGGGCTGTTTATTCTGGTGTGGCATGAGGGTGCACCGAGAGTTATGTAAGAGAGTCGGATCTTCAGTCTGCTGAATTCCTGTGTAGGTTGTGGCTTTGTTCTGTGGTAAGTTGTAAACTATCAAAAGAGAATGTCACCTCAGAATGTGTTCAGTGTGTGATGTGGTGCTTAGTTCCCCCCACTCTGGAATCCTACAACATAAATATTATGAGTACAGAGCAATATTTTAATTCTCACACGTGGAAAATATTACACTCCTATCATTCAGTGGAATTGTAAGGCCGTGGATAAGCGCTTGGTCTTTGCAGTGTTTCTGTAGAGTGAGCGGATATCTTGAAACAACCAGCTGACACAAGGATTTGTCCTCTGACTGGTTTATTCCCTGGGAAAGGTACGGATAGGCTGTTACTCCAATTTACACTGCACCGCTTAGCTGTAGCTAAGCTTCTCCCTGGAAGGCTAGCTATCTTACATTCAACAAGAATACCAGTACACTGCTACAGCGTCTTCACGCCATTTTTTCTCTTTTCTTCCCTTCCACACTGCGCCACCTCCTCTCTCTAAATTTAAAATTTACGGAGGCCTTATTTATCTGGTGATATTGACATAACGAAGGTTTTCTTGTGATCTTGTGCCATCCCATAATTCCAAATTGCTACAGTGAAAATGCACAAAATCCAGTACATGAACACCTGGGAAGGTCTTCAAGAATATTTTGGACTTTGCAGAAAATGGTTTGATTTCATAATTTTATTGAATTTTAAAAAGTGGTATGTATAAAATTGAATGAACATTTTGGAGGATTTTACCATCCCATGAATCCAGATTCCTACTGTGAAAACAGATTCTCATGAATACCTAGGAAGCCGGACTTTAAATATCTATTTGAGTTTAATTATTTGATTTGATTATTTTATGTAATTTTTAAGAACGGCGTGCATTTATCTTAATTGTCATTTTGGAATTTTTGATACTCCATTGTAGAGCGAGGAGTCTCTGGGGAGGGGAGTGGGTACGGTATGGAATAATGGATAATAAACAGATAATAATCTAACATCACTCTCAAGTGTGCTGTTTATTTTCAATGAAATAATACTTTTTTAACATGTCTCAAAGTAGGCTAGCCACGGCTACTATTTTATCGACATATTGAGAAAACGTGACCTACTTAGCCAACGTATATCAGCACTTTGTATTTCATGCAGCCGTTACTACAAGTCACGGTAAAGAAATCCGCATCTAAAACAACCCACTTTGGGAAATGTACTGAAATGAAATGGCCACATGAAACACATTCTTTCAAACTAAATTGTGTGAAATAAAATCGAAACAAAAACATTTTATGAAAAATAGGGAAAGAAAGTGTTTGGTTCTTTGGCTATTACATATTCTGTAGGGAAATTCTATAAATGCCCCGACCCCCTGGTCACCAACGTCCAGCCCCCCATGTTCTTAAGGCATGCTCTTAAGGCATGCCTTGGCTACTTTGAGACATGTTTTTTTTTTTTTTTAACTTGTTATTTCATTGAAAATAAACAGCACACGTGACAGTGATGTTCGATTATTATCCATTTATTATCCATATTTCCATACCGCAGTTCAGTGAACGAATCACTGAACTGCGAACGATAGTCAGTCAGTGAACTACCAGTTCACGTTCGCGAACGAATCGTTTCATGAAGTGATTCAGTACACTTCGTTCACCCAAAAGATTCACTCTTTTGAACGAATCGTTCGCGAACAACACAACACTAGAGTTCACACGTGAAGCAAGGGATACGTCGGAAGACATTATGGAACGAATAACTGCGCTTCTTTTTCTTTTACAGGCGACAGTAACTGTTGTCAACACAGGTAAAATATTTATGTATTCATGTAGCCTACGTGATGTTAATTTTAACTTAGCCTATAGCTATTGATTTATGATCGTTTGAATAAATCACCAGCTTGGTTGAAAGCAAACCACCCACTTGACAGCGGTGGATGTTTGTGCGGGTAAAAAAGCCCTCCAGTTGGTAGAAACGGATTGGTTCAGCGAATTTGTAATTAGCCTACGTTACTTGTTTTCATGTGAATGTCTTATGTATAAAAAAAAATTTCGGCAAACTTCTGATGTAGCCTATAGGGCCTGGCGGATCCTAACTGTTCGGGCAAGTGGAATACCTCATGCAGTTGTCTGATCGGACAAGTAAAAAATAAATGTGATAAATATGTAACGTTATCATGAAAATAAACAGAATTTAAAAATATATATAAATATTTAGGGCATTTAAAATGTTTGAGTGATTCAGCTACTTCCATTTCCATACTACAACATGGTGTTTTTTTCCCATAAAAACGAAAGGGAAAGTGTTTATTTTTAAGGTTTTGTAGGCTACATCTAAAACTACTTTTTAGCCCTTGCAAACTGTTATTCCTTGTATCAAGAATTCGTCAGAGCTAAAAGATAGATTTAGATATTTAAAAAAAAACCTTTAAGAAGCCTCAAGAGGTTATGTTTTCATAGTCTTTTTTGCCTTTGCTACACCCCCCCGCCCGCCCCCCTTTCGGACACCCACCACCACACCAAGAGATCAATTCCACAGGAAACACTGCAACAACTAAAAACATTTCATTTGGCTCAAATTCCGTTTAATCTGTTACCTTAGACTGAGACCAACTCATAGCCAGAGGATAGTAGCCTATTACGTGTTAGCCGAGCCGAATTAAACTTTTTTAGTTTTTATTTCACGAATAAATGTGACTAAAATCTTCCACAAACGAAAATGAGGCGAGAAATGGGTGTTAAAATAACTGCATTTTAAATACAGCTTCTGTGAATAAGTATCGGCTCGTAGCCAGTAGGCTACTAGCCTCTGTTGTAGGGGTTGTATGGCAAGCCGTTTTAGCTTTAATTCATTTCTAGAGGATATCGCAAATTCAAATTCTAACTAGATAGAATGCAAATTGTTGATATCAGAAATTCAATTGTAGCTAGTTATGTGTATTTCTGATATCAGAAATTCGGTTTTAACTAGTTAAAATACAATTCTTGATATTGAGGTGTAGCAAAGGCAAAAAAGTTTAAGACTATGAAAACATAACCTCTTGAGACTTCTTAAAGGTTTATTTTTTAATATCTAAATCTATCTTATAGCTCTGACGAGCTCTTGATACAAGGAATAGCAGTTTGCAAGAGCTAAAAAGTAGTTTTAGATGTACTTTAAAACCATAAAAGGTTTGTTAACCCTTGTATTGTTTGTAAATATTGAAGCAAGATAGGCCTGTATTTTGAGTTATGGTGGGGTGAGAACAATTAAAAGAGCACACTGTCCATCTAGAAGTTCTACTCTTCAAGAATATAGGACTATATAACCAAAATTGATACTCAAGAAAAGTTACATATTGCACTTTAAAAGGGACACTCTTCTGCTAAATTAACTGTTACCATGACAAAATAGTACTTAGTTAGAATGTTTTATCTTTTTATTTAACAATATAGTTTGAGCTGGGTCCACATTCAAAGCCCTCTCTCTGTGTGTCTCTCTCACACTCAATGACAGAGTTTATATGCATTGTCCATGCAAAAAAAGTAAAAAGTGAGAAAAATGGCTTTAAAGATTCTGTTCTGTTACATTCTAATTCTACTGAGAAGCATGATACAAAAATTTCCTAACTAACTTAGATGCTTGATTAATGTATTTTTTATTAGCTAGTTTTATCTGTATTAATTTCTGGACACTGCAGCAGCTTGTGAGACTGCTCCTCTCGTTACAATCATAATCGTCACTAGAATGCAGCCCTTTTAGCCTAACTCTCAGTTTTGCTAGCTCTATACATTCACAAAACCTTAAAAATAAACACTTTCCCTTCCGTTTTCATGGGAAAAAATCACCATGTTGTAGTATGGAAATTGAAGTAGGCTAGTTGAATCACTCAAACATTTGAAATGCCATACATTATTATTATTATTTTTCGCGCTGTTTTGGCGATTTGCCAACAATTTGCGGCCGCGACATCCGACGGGCTTCTCCAGGTCACCATTTTAATCAGATGTATTGTAGCCTACCATTATAACAGTAGGCTAGCTCTAGATTTTAAAAAAATGGTAGGTCCGTTGCCTACGTAGCTCAGCTGGAACAGGTTCCGCTTCGGCTCAAACAAACACTGTTTATTTTCAGATAACGTTACATATTTATCACATTTATTTTTTACTTGTCCGATCAGACAACTGCATGAGGCATTCCACTTGCCCGAACAGAGTTAGGATCCGCCAGTTGTCATCACCGAATGATGGTTAACGCCAGTGCTTCAGATGGGCAGGAGCCGTCGGGACTTGTATATGAGTACCGACTCTTCTTTTGATTACCAACATTAATTTATTTTAAACAGTATGTATTTTGAGGAGTAGGTACCGGCACTTATTTTGGTCCAATTAAAACACTGGTTAACACTATTGTATTTTGTAGGCTAATATTTGAAGCGCCCTACCTACCTTTTCCTTGTCTTTCGGTGGCTGAAGAAAAAAAAGTGACGCTTTGACCGACCGTGCGACATTCGCGCGCTACAAGTCTTCCGACCACCTCAGAAAGGAGCAAGCACGGAGCGCGCGCGGCCTAGGCTCTTTTTGAAAATAAATATGTGGCCGCGGCAGTATGGATTTGAAAGCGCATTTAGGCAGAAATATTTAGAAAGCTTAACGTTTTTAATTTAATTTAATTTAATTAATTAATTTAATATATAGGCTATATTCAGTTTATATATATATATATATATATATATATATATATATATATATATGTATATATATATATATATATATATATATATATTTCTTTTCTTTTCTTTTCTTTTCTTTTCTTTTCTTTTCTTTTCTTTATTTATTTTTTAATCTTTTTTTTATTATTATGTTGTGGCGGCAAGGATTTTGCCGTGGCGCCACGCCAGGAAAAGGAACCAGGGAAGGAGTGAATTATCACATGCATGAAGCCTTGATGAAGTGATGACATTTTATATCCAAACTGGCTACTGTTTGGCCGAGGCATACAAGCGCGAGGCAGTATTTCTAGTTCTTCATGCCATGCATAGCTATTTCTGAAATACTGTGGCTTAAAAGGGTAAATATCCCTCTAAATATGAATACTGTAATTTAAAAAAAATGATCAACTCATTAAAATTCTAGGATTGCAATTGTGGTTTGAACAAAAGCCAGCATGCGCATTGGTCCCCCAGGGCTGAATTTGAGGACCACTGAACTAATAGATATTCCCAAATCTAAACAGAACAACATGCAGTCACCAAATTATTAATACCAATTTAGCACTTGAGTACACACACTCCTTGCACAAAAATAAATATACCATTAAATCTACTCACAAACTCTGTACTTACCTTGGTACTTTTGCCCCAGTCAGCCAGTTGATGCCATGTTTTTTGTTACCTGCCTTAAAATTCGCCTACAATACAAGCAAGGAATAAGAAGTCATAAAAATGATTATTGTAATGCTGTGTGTGTGTAGTATAGTTGAATGACATCAATTGCTGTTAGAGGACATTTTGCATGGAATATTACTGAAAGTTAAAATGCAAGTTAACAAGTCAAATTTCACCTCAAATGGAATCTACTTTACTTCAGAGACTATAAATTTGCATTTGCATTGTCTAATAAGCTATTACACGTTACAGAAAAGATAGCTTCAGCATGGGGGAATCGTAATTTCCCTGGCATCAAATAAGTCTGGACCAAACGATCCTGGTGTGAAAGCACCCTCAAATAGGCTTTATTCCCGTCTCACTTTCCCCGGGCCATTGCTTCCCTCCCCCAACTTCCCCTCGCTGCAGCCAGTAGTATGGAGCAGGATCACCTGACATCCAGAAGATGAAGAGACATGGGTCTCATATGTCGATTGGTGTCTGCTAGCGGCTAGACATTTTCTTCGCTAACTCGGTTTGGCTAGGCATGTCTGAAGGTTGAAGTTAAATCAAATTTGTCTTTTGAATTTATATATAGTTTAACTGTTAAAATATAATTCAGCAACTCTTCTAATGAATGTTGGTATGTTTCCCCACAGGTTCACACTCAATGTGGGCATTTTCAACATTTATTTACGGGCAGACCCAATTCCCAGAATTCAGTATTTCGGTATTTCTGGATGATCTTCAGGTGCTGTACTATGACCGCAACATCAAGAAACTCATCTCTCGAAGCGGACCAAGCTCCACAAAGGGAGTTGAAGATATTATGCATCTAGGTGCAAACATTGTGGTAGAAGGCATTTACAGTAACATGAAACATCCCACACATGAAAGGTTCTTCGCCAATCACACTGGAGGTGAGCTGAGTGCGGGCAGGTGTTCAGTTCAGGCCCCGTCCACATTCAAAAGACCACACTACATTAAATTTCATTACACTATTATACAAAAGGGCCATGGTTTGTCCGTAGCGTGCCAGCTTGCCATACTGGTAAGTTTCCTGTTTGCTGACTCAGAGGATTGTTCAGAGATGGGATGACCCTATGATCTAAGTGAATTTTTGGAGAAAATAAGAATCTGTGATAAGGTTGTTTGACAAAACAACTCAAATATAGTTGTTGAAGCCCATATGCAAGTTGGCAAAGTGAGCCAGTTACATCATCTATAGTAAAAAAAATATCCTAAATGTAGGGTAACGGTACACTCACAGAATCAATTACTAACACAGCCAGCAGTAAGAGGGCATTAAGACTCTTTCTGTGAATCAGTAGTCAATGTTTTGGTTTTGTGAGTAAACTAGACTAAATGTATTCTTATTATTTTATACCAAAGTGTGTCTAGAACATACTGTGGGTTGATGCTTGAAACTGCTGGCTTATTTGCCTTTTTATTTTTTCTTTGTTTTGAAGGAGTTCGTGTTCATCAGATGCTGGCTGGATGTGTGCTGGACAATGACAAGTCCAGTCAGGTCATGGTGTGGGATGCTTATGATGGAACAGAAGCGGCACATTATGGCATGCATAATTGCACAATCAACCCTCTATGGCCACAGCTTATATGGATCACACAGGCAGCAGAGATTTTTCAAATGGATTTAAGAAATATTTATCAGCCTATTTGTATCCACATACTGAAGTACTATCTGGAGAAAGAAAAGAACATTGTGCTTAGAAAAGGTGAGGATTATAACCTATAACATACACCTGACTAAAATGCATGTTCATTACACCCTGATATACTGTACAGTGTGGAATTACTGTACTGTTACATTTCCAGTGGCCAAGAAAAATTGTGTCCCAATAGGTTTGCATTTAACTATATATTTTACCTTATTTTGTTACCTTAGTATATGTTGCAGTTCTGATTGGTTTGGTATGGAGGATCTTTGGTCTGACCTATTGCTGGAGGGCCCAGACCTGCCCTTTATAGTTTTAATGATTTGCATGACCAGGCTGTTTTCTCTTATTTTTTGTTATGTTTCATATGTAAATGATTTTCTGGCTAAATTGCAACTACCTTTTCTGGGCTTCAGTGTCTTTGTATGTTGCAGTGCTGTGGATGTGAGGAAAGGTATATTTACTCGATAGCGCCGCATTCGGCTATATAAGGTCCAGCCCCCATCACAGCAATAACCTGTCATTTTTCTCACTAACTTTTGTATATTTCCATCCCATGTGAGGAATCTCAGCTTCCCTGCGTCCCTGTATAACAGCTGCTTCTCTGGCTGATGCACTGTTGTTTCCCCCCTCAGAGCGGCCCAGAGTCAGACTAATCCAGAAGACATGCAGGGAGACTGGAGTGGTGAAGGTGAGCTGTCTGGCCACTGGCTTCTACCCCCGGCACATCAACCTGACCATGCTGAGAGACGACCGTCCCATTCCAGACGAGGAGCTCACTTTTGGGGCGGTGTTACCCAACGGAGACGGGACGTACCAGACGAGCAGAACCCTTAGTATCAGTTCGGAGATAGCGAGAGAGAAACACCGTTACACCTGCTCTGTCACACACCTTGCTCTGGACAACAAGCTGGACATCAACTGGGGTAATGCACGTAAATACTGTACATATTCTGCAGCACATTATTGTATTATTGTGGAGTCAGTGGGACAGGGTGGAAGAACATTGCGTTTTGTGCAAGTGCATATTTGTAAAGTCTGCTACTTTCCATAAACATTAACCAATTTACTTACTGATTTTGTCAATGTATTACACTGTTTTACAGAATCAGGGGAAGGTGCTGATGTTGCAGTCATCAGTTCTGTGGTTGTAGTGCTGGTTCTGGTTCTGGTTCTGATATTTGCCATCCGTGCGTTTATCGTCTATAAGAAGAGACGCAGAGGTGAGGGCATAACCGGTATTTATGGGGATGTGTGGAATGGGGAAAGGGTGTAATATTGTTTTCCTGATAAATTTCTCTTTTTACAGGCATCTAGACCTCCTTTGGATACTTGCTTGCTAAAGGTAAGTGTCTAAATATTAATGTTTACAGAGGAGTATACTGTTCTGTCCCTTCTGAAGATGTATCACTGATGGTTTGTGCTCTCAGTTTTAGAGTCTGAAGACCCAGCTTCACATTCCTCTATCATTTAGAAATCCTTTATTGTACCTGGTCAGGATGAGTAATTTTCTTTTTAGTATTCAATGGAATTGCAGACTCTGGTAATTATGGTTCTCTTGCTATAAAATAGTCAAGTGCCTTACATTTATTGGTGCGTGTGTTTGCTGTAAAGTGGTATATTGAAGTGCACTTCAATGGACATGCAGACCGCTATCTGCAATTGCCACGACACTGTCAACATCCCATATGTGTATTATCTTATTAATATATTGTTTTCGTTATTAGGGGGGCAAGCACCGCAGGTGCTGAAGCCACTCTTGTTTTAGTTTTAGTTTTATTTGTTAACTTTTCCTGCCAATGCAACTTAACTTCATGCATAGCAAAACCCACTGAACTTTGCACATCTGTAGATCACTTAGTAAAGGCCCTTGGGCTGCTGGCAGCTCGTCATATTAAAGTACTGCTCCAATGCATGGATAGGCCCCATTGTCTGGTATTGTCTGGGCCATGCTAGCATCATCCAGGATGACAATGCCTCATTGTGCACCAGCAACCCCTGCTGGTTGGTCATTCGCTCTCACTTTCAGCTGTGCCATGCGTCTTCCTCCAATGGTATATCTGCTTAGACGTATTTTTGAATTTTGTGTACAACACCAACTTCACAGTTTCACTGATCTGGGCAGCATGTTCTTTAGCCTTTACCTACCTTACTTGAAAAATGGACCAGATCTATTGTGAATGCAGTTACTGAGAAAATTAAGTGCAATGAAATTAAGCTATTTTGCATTTGTGATTATCTGGTCACTCAAGTGTCATGATGGAAGCATTGCAAGTTAAATGAAATGCATTTGCCATCAAGTCTTTATGTGTTGCTTTCAACACATAACTTGTATTATTCAAGACACTTGCTGCTACTGCAACCCACTCAATATGAACATTGCCAATAAAGGGTAATTATCTGTTTCGTAGTAGCTGTGTTTCCCCCAGCAGAGGGCACTAGTGGCGCATTATGGAAAAGTATTGGGGTCAGTCTTACTTGAACAGAACAACAAAAGTCACTGCATAGCAGCTTTTCCACCGCATGGTACCAGCTCAACTCGACTTGACTCTACTGGTCTGCAGAGTTTTCACGTCATCTTTTGGTATCGCCTCAGCTCGCTTGGAACCTTGATGGAGGTGATACCAAAAAAAGTACCAGGTGCCAGGTACTATCCACAACTTTTACCCGATGGCAAACCAAAACTGTTGAGTAGAGTCGAGTTGAGCCGGTACCATGCGGTGGAAAAGCGGCTCAAGAGACACAGCACTAGCTACACGGAGAGAACTAGTTTAAACTATTAACTTTCAGTTCTGTTAAAAGATTTACAAGAACACAACTAAGTTTATCATTGGTTAATCATCTGCTTTTGCATGCTGCGGATTCCTTTTTGTGTTGTTTTGTTAGATCTTTGGCCGAGCCAGTGGACGATTCACCACCCATGAACAGTGAACTAGTGCTACAGAGGAGAAGACGGATCAGCACTTTTGTTTTGTTTGGATTTTGTTTTGTTTGGATTATCCAATTATTTTGACTATATAGCTTTGTATATTTGCAGATTTAAATAGATCACTTCAAATACGTTTTTTATTTTTTTAATTGCAGTTTCCATCATTTTTAATTGAAAAATCAGATATTTAACTAATTCAATTAAGGTTAGGGTAATGAAAGTTGAGTCTGAGGGTTGAGGCAATTCACAGTTGTGTTCAGCAGCTTAAAGAAAGGTTAGGACATGGGTTTGTTTTTGATTTTGGATGAGACAAAAATTTTCTCTAGTAGCATGGCCTATGGCCAGTACCTATGACCATAAATAGATTTAGAATATATTCATATTTTTTTCAGGGAAATTATTATTTTGTAAATAACCTCAACCATATTATTTTGCATTTGTATTATTTAATTCATGATTTTAGCTTTGTTTTTCATCAATTCTAAATGAGTAATTAGATGTTTTCAAAAGTACCTATGGTTTCAATTAAGTTTTAGGGCTCAAATTAGGGTTAGGAAAATTAGGAAAACAGCGAGTCTGAGGGTTTGAAAAATGAAATGACTAACATTTACAAAGCATAAATCATCTGTTTTCATAGCTTACATTTTTTAAAATTTATTATTTTATGTAATAATCACAATGAAATTTTGATGCACTACTCATTACACTGTTTTACAGACCCAGCAACACCGGTGCCATTCTATGTTTGTAGTGTTAGTTCTGGGTCTGATCTTAGGCATCTCTGCATTTGCTTCCTGTGAAGGGAAGACTGTTTAAGAGCCCAGGAAAGAGAGGTAGCGTTTACAGGGTCATCATGACTTGACAAAGGGTGTTATTGTGGCCTCAAAGCGTTCCAAAAAAATGAAAAGATAACTGAATTGCGTTGGCCAGAGGTGGTTGTGGCACAAATAAACCTAACAGAGTGTTTGTGTCAAAGGCAAACACACACACACACACACACACACACAAAAAGATATACATAGCCTATAGCAGTATTTATATCCTTGCATGGAATTAGAGCTTCAAATAGCTTTGTGTAAATCCTGAAATTTACACAATGTTATTTTAATCCTGAAAAAATATCCAAAATCCTAAAAATAAAGAAAATGTTTGCAGGTTGGCTGGCAGTGTGTAGTAGTGTTTAGTGATCATAATTATGTTGCATTTGAAGATAAAGTGGAATACAGATGTTTTCACCCGGCAAAACATTCTGCAAATGTTCAGATACAAATAAAAATCTTTTGTTAAACAGGCGTGGAAATGATTTCTGCTTTGTACACAAGGGCAGTTCTTAAATTACAGAGCTGCTGGGCCTTAAATTAGACACAGATCCATCTTCCACAAGTTAGCTTACTTTCCACCATAGGTTCACTTCTAATTTGTCCATTTTGTGAATCGTTTTATTTTTTTCCAATGTTAAATGAATGTACCGATGACACGTGTCCTTTTCGGTCAAAATGACAGCACAATATTAAAATTCATGCGTCAACTCCCAAGTGGCAAAGACCTACTCCTGGTTCCTATGTGTCATGAACATTTTACATTAAAATGATTGTACATTTAAATACGCTTTAAATGTGTAACAGTCATTTGCAGATTTGTGCAGATTTCTGTTGATGAAATTATGTTTTGATATGCAAAGGGTATTGAATGAAAACATGAAAGCTTCCACGAGGTTAAGAACACCAATTCCATTCATTTAAAAAAAGACAAAATGGTGATATGTAGGAAGAAATAACCAAAAACAAAGCAGATATAAATACTGGAAGCAACAAGAAAACTTGAAGGTTGGCCTTTTGAACATTCAAAAGAATACATCAATGGCATTCCTACTATAGCTTCTCTGCTAATGGGTGAGCATGACAAGGACAACCATCTGTGCCTCTACTGAAATGTCTGTCCAGGAGTCCAACATCCTTGCCTCTTTTTGTCTTTGAACCACCAATCATTTACACGGGTCACTGGCTGGTGATGTAGTTGTACTTGTGCACCACCCAGAGTTACATCTTCTGTATTCACAATGAAAACAACGATCTGGTGTAAAGTACTAACTGACTCCTGAAAGTGAGAAAGCAAATACTGAACAAGTACAGAAATCAATGTTCTGTTCAAAGGGCATCTCAAAAACAATTACAGAGGGAGTCGTTCTCAAAATATAACTGGTGTCGATTCAGAAATACATTTATGTACATTACATTGCTGATTATTCAATCTTTTTTGTGAATTTCAGTGTAAGGGATGCAAGATTTCTTTTCTTTTTTAAAAGGCAAAATCAAAAACTAGTCACTATATCTTATAATTACTCCTAAGAATAAATTCTTTCAAAACATAAAATTAAGACATTCCATTATACAGTTTTGGCAGTTTTAAATATTGTTCTTGGTTTTTTTATGCACAGAAAAGGACATATGGAGACTAAATTCATTGCACATACAACAAAGGTAGGGTGACAAGTCTTGATCTAGTGCACAAGATAATCATTTGTCCTGCCATGGGGGGCAGTCTTTGGAAGAGCTGGCTTTAACGGGACAGACTATTTTTGAGATATAGGGAAGGGGAGATGTTATGTCTTTGGAATTAGGGAGTGAGGGGGGCAAGGAGGGCAGTACGTAGTTTAGGGTCGTGCTCCGGGGAAGTCAACCCTCGGGCACAACCCTCGTCTAAGTCCGTTCGTCAATTACAACATTCACTGAAAACAACGAAACCGGTTTACCATAGAAAGAGTTTCCTTTCTCAGCACGCAAAATAAACTCGTTAGCACGGTCCTGGGATCGTAGCTTGACCGTCCTCGGTAACTGACCTGCGTACGCGTGCCAGAATCCGGTCTATCCTTTAATCGCCACTTTAAATGCAACCTTTCATAACAACGATGCTTTTTCCCTCGTGAAGAAACAGGAGGGGGGGGGGTCCTCCTGAGGGAAGGAGGCTAAAACGCAAGGTCAAAAGACGAGATCGAAGTTTTAAAGTGACCTTTCGGAGCGAGCAGCAAAGACGTCTCTCGGCCTCTCTTTCACAGTGTGGAGTGCTATGACAGCACTGCTCCCACACATACAGCTCTGTTTTCTTTTCCCAAAGATTTTCTCATTTTATGTTCGAAAATAAAACAAACAAAAAAAAAACAATCCTATATTTTTTCGCTTTGATAAGTTAGTTAATTGGAATATAAAATAATTGTTCTAAAAGTAAGCAACAGACAATAATACAACACAAACGAACCGAACAGATACAAAAAATCAACTGTTTTAACAGCAATATCTTAATAAGAAAATGCTCTAAGAGTTCGTAACATTTGGCTTTGAATGCTATGAAATGAAAAAAAGACCCTACTTCAGGAGAGAATGGTAGAGGTCATAGAATGTTATAAAATTATTAAAGGATAAATGAGCTGGGATTTGGTAAGAGCTGGAGCTGGGCTGAAACTGGTGGCTGTATATCCATAATAAGCCACTCTTTTAGGGAGGCCTGTTCTCACTTGCCAGGTGTAGATCCCATTCATAGGGCTTACCAAATGGCCACTACATTCATCTCTTAATATTCATAATTCATAATAATTCATCACTGCTTGGTTGGCAAAGTATTCCTAAATGTTCAATGAAAAGAAAAGCACTTTGCTTCTCTCTCATCCTGGCTAAGCAAGACATTTCTTTTGAAATGTTTAATATTCCCTTATTACTGTAATAAGAGATTATTGGGACAGTGGATCCATCTGCAAATGGATCCAGCGGTGTCCATGAGACTGTAAAGTGACCATAAGCACTTTCGGAGCTGCCCCATACCAGTGTCAGTGTAGCCCTGTAGGGTGAGAGGGTGTTCTAACAGGAGCGGGGATGTGTGTACCCTCTGCTCCTCATCCTCAGCTGGGCTGCCCAGTGGAACAGGGGACAGAGTTTGTGGTTCCCTCCATGCAGCTCGCTCGTTTGATAGCCACGTCGCATTTCCAATGAAAACTGTCCCCAGAATCACACATACGTACGATTAATTTACCTTTAGTCCAACCCGACATGGGTCAAATACATAATGTAATATTTTACCGTTTTTACCGTTTACATAGGGGTAACATACAAATTGTCAGTAATCTGAGGGAAGTTTACTCAGTGGGTTGTCTAAAGCTCTAAGGTAGTTCAGTTGCAGGTTTGGTACCATGCACACACTACTGATCTTTGTGTGTGTGTGTGTACATGCACGTGTGTAGCTTTGTGTTGCTGGATGACTTAGCGTCTCGCCCTGCTCTCTCCCTGCAGATGGACCCCATGGAGCTGGAGACGGACGCACAGTCCCAGGGCAGCGCCACGTGGCTGGTGGACCCCAAGGACTCCAAGCGCACCATAAGCACCAAGTATGAGACAACCATATTCTGAGCCGGCCCACCGCTCCGCCCCTTCCTGCCTTTCCCCCACCCCTTCTGCTCCGTGCCTTCTCACTGTGACTCCGCCTCCCACTGGGCTGGCCCCTCCCCGTCTCCTCTCTCTTTGCTCCTCCCACTTCCTGCCACGGCCCCGCACTACCGGCTCTGGCCCACCCCGCAGAATGCCCCTCCCCCCTGCCGCCCTCCTTCATCCGGCCCACCTTGTGCCCTTCTCCAGCTGCTGCTGCGACTACAGCTACTTCTACAACTCCTGTCTCAACCGACTAACCGGACTTCACTCACCTGCTGATCCCACCCACCTCCCCTCAAACCCAGCTGCCTCCACGTCTGCCCCTCCCCTGACCTTTTGATTTCTCTGATTGCTTTTTCTGCTTTCATCTGTATCCTCCATGCTATTGGTTGTTTTCCAACTTTTATAATTTGATCTATAATCATATTTCAGCCCGGGGACTTGATGTCCAAGTTATCAACAAGCTCTACTTGTTCTTTGCTTTTCATTTCTTTTGTTAACCAGATAGCTTTTTGTTTTTTCCAATTAGAAAATTTCAATGAGATTTTGGCAGTAGGCCCTGGAGCACACATTTTAATTATCGTTTGTTGAGTTGTTTTTTCTTATACCAAAGTGGCAGTCATCTTAGGGCAGGCTTTGCGCGATGGACACACTGTATTTTTTATTTTTTTTTGGGTTGGCTCAACCAGACCAGACCAGACCAGACCCCATGCCACCAACCACCCTCTCATCCAAGGTCTTTCACTTTGGGGACCTTCCTCTCTCGTTCCTCTTCAGCGATGCAATCTTTCCCTTCTGGCACTCGTCCTGTCTTGCCAGGTTTAGACCACTGTGAGGAGCTGTGAAGGACTGCTTTCTCCCTTCTGTTCTCCATTAGTCACCTGCCTGGAAGTTTAACAAATAAAACTAATTAAAAAATCTTTGCGATCTAGCGTTGCAAATTTGACACAGTTGGTCATCAGAAAACTATTTTTGCTAAACTTATTTTTTGGATCAGATTTCACTAGAATAAGATTCTAGAATATTCCTCCCTGCCCTTGCTCTGCCCTGCCCTGCCCCATTGCTTACTCTTTTCCATGTGGTGATGACACCCATTGGTCTAAACACATGCGCTTGTTAGAGTTTGGAGACCGGACCCCACTCAGCTGGAAAGAGGAGTCCGATGTCAGCACAGTTCCACTGTACTGTACTGTACAGGATTACGCTGCACTGTGTGAGATTATACTTTGTATAACCACCACCAGTAACATCAGCAGTGTGTCTCTCTGCAAATAGGGGAGAACCCAAGCTGCCTTTTTCTACTTGACTTGTTTCAGTACTCTTTTGTAACCTAGCCATCAGAGGAAGTCACACTGTGATGTGAGTTGCGTTTGTAGTTAATTTAGTACTATAGCGGTTAGTAACTCTGAAATAAAGGGAGGTGATATTAAGGTAGAGGATATCCCGCCCTGTGGATTAATGATGCCAGTCATTCAGTCCGTCTCTGTGACGGAAAGTGGGTCTGGCAGGAGGGGTGTATCTGCAGCAAAGAGTGCACATTCTGTATTCATTTATCTGTGACTTTTCAACACACACCACGTAGAGGATCTAACAGAATCACAGCCACCTTCATTTTGAGTCTTTATTTTTTGGTGTGTGGGGAGGGCTCGATCTGCGGTGGCATCCTGAAGCACCAGCTGCACGGCCACATTGAATCAGTAATGTGCAACAGTAATTAACATACGAGAATTGAGTCTGCAGTTGGATGTACACAAGTGCACAAAAACAGCAGGTTGTAAAACTCCTTTAACTGGTGAGGTGTGCAGTCTGCTCCAGCATCGCATCAGAGGAGCTCACTTTGCTCAGTAAATAACCGATAACCTCTGACTCAGACCAGAAACCACGATGAGAGAGATCAGTAAGATACCCCACTGCAGCGAGAGATTGTACCGCAGGTTAGTTACCAGCGCGGCCTCTCTGCCTCCTCCAAAACATCAGTGAGATCAGTGGATCGACTACTTAGCACAGGGATTGTTCAGCAGAGGCTAATAACTGAGCTTGTGTCTGTGAGCGTTCAGGTGCAGGTCCATCTCCCTTCATGTGAAGTGAAGAGAAACTCCAGTTCATTTCAAATGTGTGTCAGATGGATGATCCCATGTCTGTGAATGGATTCCTCTAATTTCACTTGGTCTACCTTGGGAGCGACTGTTAAACTGCCACAGAGACTTTTTGTGTATTTAAAAAAGGGAAGCCCTGAGGAACACTAGTGCTAAAGATTGAGTGATACCCTCTATCATCTACATTTCTGCACAGCAAATAATATACATGATAGATGTATGACACTTTTTTCCATTGGCCTGTGCCTTTCTTTTCTGTTTTCTGCAACATGTCAATGTCCCTCCTTGCCTCCTTTGTTTCTATTTAGTTCATTTGTTTTTTTCATTCTTTGTGTGACTGATTATATCTGCATGACTCCTTCAAATAAAGCAATGCTCAGTGAAATGATTGTGAAAGGTAGTCTGGCCAAACATGAGCTAATCATTTAAGGGCACCTGTGGTAATTCCTGGCACACATTTGGTTTGGAAATTAATTTTTTTTTTAAATTGGCCGACCCAAGCACTTATCAGTCACCCTGGTGCTTGACGTATCGAACAGCGGGACTAAGCTGTAATGGTGCACTTCCATTTTTAATGAGAATATCTTGGGTGCCCTTGAAGTTTTTCTGCGTTGTTTTTTTGTTGATTTGCCATGGCATGTTTTCTCTTCTTTTAACCCCAGTGTTCTTTGGTTTTGTGTGTGTTTTCCTCCATATAGCTGAACTCCTGTGTGCACGTGTCCGGACACCAGGCTGTGAGTCAGGGAGGGAGGGGTGATGCGCTGTCTTGGGGGAGCAGAAGGGTTATTTGTTCCTGTCAGGTTTTTTGTGGGGGGCGGGGAGTGTTGGGGTGGTGGTGCCCGTTTGATGCTCGTGGGGATAAGCACTGTCATTTCCCCACACACACACACACACACACACAGATCCCAACACATTGACCGCCCGCTCCCCACTCTCCCCGCCCTCACTCACACTGTGGAGGAAACATCCTGGGATGATCTGAACTGTACCCCCCCTTCTCCCCTGTTACCCCAAAACACAGCCTTCCTACCCATCTATATGCAAGGGTGTGCCTCAACCATCCCTTCTACTCTCTGCCCCCCCACACACACACACATATACACACTCTCACACACACACACATACACACTGTCTCTCTCTCACACACACACACACACGCACACGCACATACACACACATACACACTGTCTCTCTCTCTCACACACACACACATGCACTCTCACACGCACAAGCACACACACCTGTGGGATATCAGAGCATGTTCACAGGAAGACTGGAATCTTTTGCGGACCTCTTAAATATGGTACTGCTGTTATATTGGGGATAAATCTGCCCTGTCTGCTCATAAAGCCCCATCCTGGCCCTATGGAGCTGCATTCCGTTCACTTTAATGGGCATCTTCACAGCCTCACATGACATACACTGGATAATTGGAGCCATGGCTTAGATTAATGATTCGCTCAGGTTCTTAATTAAGAGTTCAGGTGGGGTCAAGGGTCATGTGATGTCACTCGTGACAGTGATTGTGCCTGGGGCGATTTTGTCAAAGTGATCAAGTTTTGCATATTATTTTTCTTTTCTTTTGTTAATTCTTTAGTTATTTGTGCAAAATCAGCATGCACCATATGCAAAACATACAACTAATAATTTGTCCAGTGTGGAAATGTGCTTTTTTCCATGCGTAGCTGACCTAATCAACAAAGAAAAGGGGGGAAGAGAACGACATTTAAACGTAGCAATGAATTTAAAATCCAGGTTCAGCTGAAGCTGCATCTATGGGCAGATCTGTGACGGTACAATTGTGTCCAAGACGAAAGGTACTGTTAGCAGGTACACAGCCCTGAGGTTAAGTCACGAACAGAAAGTAAGGTACTACCAGGCTCAACCACCAGTCCTTTAAGATTTTTGAGCCTGTGAGCTTAAGGAATCCCCTTTAACACTGTAACCTGATTGTTTATAGCATTGATTGTGCTATTAAGTCTGACTACACGCTTGTCTCGTGGGCTTCCTTACTGCTGTGGACTGGAGCTTGTTTGACACTACAAAGAACAGGGATTTGGTTTCATTTCTTTAAAAAAAAGAAAAGAAAGAGAAGTGTAGCTTTTATTTAATTTAAAATAGCTGTTTTCTTTCATTTTATGTTTTAACTGTACTGATGCTGGAACTGTTTCAGGCTGACGCGAGGTTTGCTGATCAGAATAACCCCAGCCATCTATCGATAAAGTTAGCGAATGATATTCAAAACGCATATTCAGATGACGAGTTTGTCTTTTTTACGCTCGCAATTTGAACCATAAAACAAACAACAACAAAAAAAAAACAGGGTCAGATCCTCAGAACTATGCCGGGTTTCTGCCATGTCTTTTGGAAATTCTGTGTGTTATTCAGATGTACTTCATGGTGCTGTGGGTTGAGCGTATAGACAGCAGTCACCTGGAGGTTCGTTGGCCTGGCTCAGTTCTGGCGTTTGCACATTTGCTAATTGTGATGGGTAGTACATTGGGACTAATCTGTAATATTGATAATGACTATAATGAGATAAATGGTATTGGATTGTAAAGTAATCCCTAGCGATCTGTATTTTGATACTTGAATGATTCTGCTTTTATAAATATATATATGTATATGGATGTATGTAAGTAATGTTTCATTTTTTTTTCTTCGGCCACGTTTGTCGGAACAAGAGAGCCGACAGTGCTTGAAAAGCTTCACATATCAATGGTACCCATCCCTGACCTGTCTTGGGGGTGAAAGGTGAACGGGATCGGACTGAGAGATCTAACTCAGACAGACCTCAACACAGGCACACAGAAACAGACTGTAAATAATCTTGGGCTTCCAGTCTTTTTTAATTATTATTTTTCATAATTGTACAACTAATAAATGATAAAAATGGCTACCAAAGTTTTTTTTTTGCTTGATTTATTTGCGTGAAACAACTTTAATAGGATGTCAGTTCCAATTCATTTTCTATTTTTATTTGTGTTAATTATGAATCTGTGATGTGTAATATAGAAACACTTGAGTGTGTATCTTGGAGGGTTATTTTGGAGTGTAAAGGGAACTATATTGCTATCTGAAACTTTATGCCTCATGCTTGGTGAGTTCCTACCAGTCGTTTCCTGTGCTTGGGGCTGTTTATTCTGGTGTGGCATGAGGGTGCACTGAGAGTTATGTAAGAGAGTCGGATCTTCAGTCTGCTGAATTCCTGTGTAGGTTGTGGCTTTGTTCTGTGGTAAGTGATAAACTATCAAAAGAGAATGTCACTTCAGAATTTGTTCAGTGTGTGATGTGGTGCTAAGTTCCCCCCACTCTGGAATCCTACAACATAAATATTACGAGTACAGAGCAATATTTTAATTCTCACACGTGGAAAATATTACACTCCTATCATTCAGTGGAATTGTTGTGTAAGCGCTTTGTCTTTGCAGTGTTTCTGTAGAGTGAGCAGGTATCTCGAAACAACCAGCTGACACAAGGATTTGTCCTCTGACTGGTTTATTCCCTGGGAAAGGTACGGATAGGCTATTACTCCAATTTACACAGCACCGCTTAGCTATAGCTTCTTCCATTCAACAAGAATACCAGAACACTGCTGCTGCCTCTTCACGCACTTTTTTCTCTTTTCTTCCCTTCCACACTGCGCCACCACCTTTCTCTAAATTTTTAATTTACGGAGGCCTTATTTATCTGGTGATATTGTGCCATCCCATAATTCCAAATTGCTACAGTGAAAATGCACAAAATCCAGTACATGAATACCTGGGAAGGTCTTCAAGAATATTTTGGACTTTGCAGAAAATGGTTTGATTTCATAATTTTATTGAATTTTAAAAAGTGGTATGTATAAAATTGAATGAACATTTTGGAGGATTTTACCATCCCATGAATCCAGATTCCTACTGTGAAAACACATTTTCATGAATACCTGGGAAGCCGGACTTTAAATATCTAGTTGAGTTCAACTATTTCATTGGATTATTTTATGTCATTTTTAAGAACGGCGTGCATTTATCTTAATTGTCATTTTGGAATATTTTATACTCCTTTGTAGAGCGAGGAGTCTCTGGGGAGGGGAGTGTGTACGGTATGGAATAATGGATAATAAACAGATAATCTAACATCACTGTCAAGTGTGCTGTTTATTTTTAATGAAATAACAAGACTTTTTTAAACATGTCTCAAAGTAGGCTACTATTTTATAGACGACATTTTGAGAAAACGTGACCTACTTAGCCAACGTATATCAGCACTTTGTATTTCATGCAGCCGTTACAAGAAATCCGCATCTAGGGCTAAAACAACCCACTTTGGGAAATGTACTGAAATGAAATGGCCACATGAAACACATTCTTTCAAACTAAATTGTGTGGAATAAAATCGAAACAAACATTTTATGAAAAATAGGGAAAGAAAGTGTTTGGTTCTTTGGCTATTACATATTCTGTAGGGAAATTCTATAAATGCCCCCCATGCCCCGCCCCCCCCCGGTCACCAACGTCCAGCCCCCCCATGCTCTTAAGGCATGCTCTGCAGGCTTTTTGGGAGTTCACACGTGAAGCAAGGGAAACGTCGGAAGCAGTAGTTATGGAACGAATTCAAAGAATGTCTCCGAAAGCTTTGATCTTGTAATCGGTCACGCTCTAAAGTCGGATTATATTGTATGCCGACTTCAAGCCTCAATTTCTCCAATTGAATTTCTTTTTCTCCTCGTTTCATTTCCATTTCTCTTTTTCTTTCGCTTTCAGGGAGGATTTTAATCACTGAGCCCGTCGATGCAACACACATGCCACACAGCGGTCGGTGAACCCGAGCACAATCGGCTTCTTCTGTGGCCACACGAAAATAAACTAAAATAAAAAAGTTAGTTCGCCAAATAACCTCTAAATGGCGGGGGCGGGGGGCTAGCTGAACTGAACTGCGAACGATAGTCAGTCAGTGAACTACCAGTTCACGTTCGCGAACGAATCGTTTCACGAAGTGATTCAGTACACTTCGTTCACCCAAAAGATTCATTCTTTTGAACGAATCGTTCGCGAACGACACAACACTAGAGTTCACACGTGAAGCAAGGGAAACGTCGGAAAACGTTATGGAACGAATAACTTCTTTTCTTTTTCTTTTACAGGCGACAGTAACTGTTGTCAACACAGGTAAAATATTTATGTATTCATGTAGCCTACGTGATGTTAATTTCAACTTAGCCTATTGATTTATGATCGTTTGAATAAATCACCAGCTTGGTTGAAAGCAAACCACCCACTTGACAGATGTGGATGGTTGTGCGGGTAAAAAAACATTCCAGTTGGTAGAAACGGATTGGTTTAGCGAATTTGTAATTAGCCTACGTTACTTGTTTTCATGTGAATGTCTTATGTATAAAAATCTTTATACTTAGCAACGTAGTTTTTTCTACTGTCAAATCAAATCGATTCGTGAATTTAAGATTCGTAACATAGGCTATAAAATGCGTGTTAAGGCTATTTATAGGCTAGGCCTACTTCGGCAAACTTCTGATGTAGCCTATAGGCCTACGTCAGCGAAATCATAGCGGCTCCCGTTTACTGAGAAATATACTGAATTTCATCTCATTTTAACCATAGCCTACAACACAACGTTTCCACTGGTAAGGTTTTGCCGGGGCGTGGCGGATCCTAACTCTGTTCGGGCAAGTGGAATGCTTCATGCAGTTGTCTGATCGGACAAGTAAAAAATAAACGTGATAAATATGTTATCATGAAAATAAACAGAATTAAAAAAAAATATATATATAGCTATATTTAGGGCATTTAAAATGTTTGAGTTATTCAGCTACTTCCATTTCCATACTACAACATGGTGATTTTTTCCCATGAAAACGAAAGTGAAAGTGTTTATTTTTAAGGTTGGAAACGAGCTACTTTTGTTTACTTTTTGACGGATAGCTGCTGCAAGTTGTCCTTGCCTAGTGCCCCTGTGCAAAGTAAAGCGTTGTGATATTAGTCCATTGGTGGTGATCGAGGCCATTGGTGATGTGTACAAAATCCTCACCCAGTGGATAAATGATTCACCAAAACCGATTTTTTAGTGTAGAAAATAAAAAGTCCCAATTTACTTCATCAAATGCTTTTTCTGCGTCCAGTGAGACTATGGCTGTTGCTGAGTTTGTGTGAGATGTGTAATGGATTAGGTTAAATAGTCTACGTAAGTTGTTAGATGAGTGTCTTCCTTTAATAAAGCCAGTTTGGTCTGAGTGGATGACAAATGAAGTAACTGTGTTGATTCGTGATGCCAGAGCTTTGCTAATGATTTTTGTGTCTGTGTTAATGAGAGAAAGGGGGCAATAGCTTGATGGGGAGGTGGGGTCTTTATCGGGTTTTAGTAAAAGAGAAATTGTAGCAGTGTTCATGTCTATGGGCATTTTGGATTTTTGTTTACTTTCTGTAGTTAGTCTGTTGAAAATGGGAGCTAGAATGTTCCGAAAGTGTTTATAGAACTCAGCAGGGAAACCGTCAGGTCCTGGTGATCTATTGTCAGGCATGAGTTTGAGTGCATTGTGGAATTCTGTTATTGTAAACTGTTTCTCAAGTGTATTTGCTTGGTCTTCAGTAAGTTGTGGTAAATCAATATTGGTTAGGAAAGTGTCAGTGTCTTCTTGGGTTGGTTTATGTGTTGATGAGTATAAGTTGGTGTAAAAATCTTGAAAAGTCTTATTTATTTCTTCAGGTGTCTGCACGATCTTCCCTGCTTCATTCACAATCGTTTTTTTTCTTTGTTTCACTTGATTTGATTGGCCAGGTACTTTCCAGATTTATTACTGTATTCGAAATGTTCGTTTCTGAGTCTTTGTAGGAGGAATTGAGTTCTTCTATTTGTGTGTTCATTAAGCTGTAAATTGTATTTCCGTAGGTCATTCTGGGTTTGTGCTGTGGGGTTATTTGCGTTGATGTTCTCTAGTTCTTTAATCTTTTGTTCTAAGTACGTTTCCTGTTCGTTGTCTTTTTTTTCTTCTTGTGAGTGGAATATGATATGATTTTTCCTCTTAATACCGCTTTCCCTGTTTCCCAAAGTAGTGATTGTGCTATTTTCGGTGAATCATTTATTTCAAGGAAGAAAGCCCACTCTCTTTTAATATAATTATCAAAGTCGGGGTCATCAAGTAAGGAAGTATTAAGTCGCCATCTGTTGGCTGGTTTGCGAGTGATTGATATTCCAGGTGAGTGAGACGGGTGCATGATCGCTAATGGCAATGGGGTGTATTAGTATATCTGATATCTTGGAAATAATTGAGTTACTGGTTAAAAAGAAGTCAATGCGAGAGTAGGAGTGATGGACCGGTGAAAAGAATGAATATTCTCTATCAGTCGAGTGTTTTAATCGCCAGCCATCGCCAAGACCGAAATCACTCATGAACAGTTTAATTGTTTCTATGGATTGGCAGTTACGTGTACTGTTTGAATTGTTAGATCTCTCTAAAGATGGGTTCAAGACTGTGTTGAAATCTCCTCCGATTATTATTGGGGAGTCAGAATGATTGGAGAGAGATGTAAAAAAAGTATGAGAAAAGGATGAGTTATCTTTATTTGGGCCGTAGATAGGCTACATGCAATAGTAGTAGTGCTGTTGTGTATTGTGATATTTATTATGATAAATCGTCCTTCAGGATCTGTGATGGTGTTGTGGTGGATAAATGAAATGTTTTTGTGTATTAAAATGGCTACCCCTCTTTGCCTGGAGTTGAAATAGGCAGAGAAGATTTGATTAAATTGTGGTGTTCTTAATTTATGACAGTCAGATTCAGATGTGTGAGTTTCTTGTAAAAGGCATATATCTGCTTGTAGTTTGTTTATGTGGTTGAGTACCTTAAGTCTTTTTGCCTGTGAACTAATTCCACGGATGTTCCAAGTTACAAATTTAAGTGAACTCATGGTGGCAGGATGTGGGAATCTGTTGTTTGAATGGTTTTTGTGTTTTGTGCATGTTTATTTGTGTGTATGGGCATATGCACGTGTGTCTGGGTATGTTTGTGGGTGGATGGGTGGGCAAGTGTTCTTCCATTAGTGTGGAGCATGAGTGGAATGTGTGCGTGCGTGCGTGCGTGAACATGCGCGTGAGAGAGAGGGTAGATATGGGCCCTCCCAGAGATATAGTACATGGGTGTGTTTTGGATGATTTTATGGAGAAGAGAAGAGAGACAAAGAAAACAGAGAGTAAACAAAAAACAAACAAAAAATGGAAACATAAAATACAATGACATAAACTATAAAAATTACACATGAAAAAAAGGGAAGAAAAAAACAGTTTAAGTACAAAGGTGCCTGGTGAAACCAAGGAGCGTTTTTATAAATACAGATCAGCGTTGTTGAGTGAACAGAGAGGAATTAAGGGGTCAAGGGGTGGGAAGAGAGAGTGATTATGCTGGGTGTAGCAGATTAGAATAGCCAGGGGGTTGTTTTTTTGTCATGGAATAGTTTGCCATCAATGTACAACTTGTCGAGTGAAATGGCTGCTTTTTTTCCTTCTTGCATATTCTGTTTTCTGATTGGGAGTAGTATTTTGCGTCTGTCCATGATTTCTCGGGGGAATCGGTCGATAAGTCCATAGTCGACTTTCAGTTGTCTGCCGTGACGTTGTACCAGTTGTTTTTGTTTGAAATGTTCGAATTTTGCTACTATGGGTCGTGGGCGTTTGTTTGCGGGGTTTTTTGCTCCTATGCGGTGTACTCGGTGGAATGTAGTGTCGCTTACTGTGTCCGGGGATATTTTTAGGTGAGTAATCATAAATTCCTCTGTTGTAGGTGGTGTATGGCAAACCGTTTTAGCTGTAATTCATTTCTATAGGATATCGCAAATTAAAATTTTAACTAGTTAGAATGCAAATTGTTGATATCAGAAATTCAATTGTAAACTTGTAAAATTCATTATCAACTCATTAAAATTCTAGGATTGCAATTGTGGTTGGAACAAAAGCCAGCATGCGTATTGATTCCCCAGGGCTGAATTTGAGGACCACTGAGCTAATAGATATTCCCAAATCTAAACAGAACAACATAGCAGGAGTCACCAAATTACTAATACCAATTTAGCACTTGAGTACGCACACTCCTTGCACAAAAATAAATATACCCTCGCCGCAGCCAGTAGTATGGGGCCGGGTCACCTGACATCCAGAAGATGAAGATACGTGGGTCTCATATGTTGAGTGGTGTCTGCTGGAGGCTAGCCATTTTCTTCGCTAACTAGGTTTGGCTAGGGACGTCTGAAGGTTGAAGTTACATCAAATTCGTCTTTTGAATTTATTGTATATAGTTTTACTGTTAATATATATTTCAGCAACTCTTCTAATGAATGTCGGTATGTTTCCCCACAGATTCACACTCAATCTGGGCGTTTGCAACACTTATTTACGGGCAGACCCAATTCCCAGAATTCAGTGTTTTGGTATTTGTGGATGATCTTCAGGTGCTGTACTATGACAGCAACATCAAGAAAATTATCTCTCGAAGCCAACCAAGCTCCACAAAGGGAGTTGAAGATATTATGCATCTAGGTGCAAACATTGTGATGGAAGGCATTTACAGTGACATGCATCCATCACATCATGTAAGGTTCTTCGGCAATCAGACTGGAGGTGAGCTGAGTGCGGGCAGGTGTTCAGTTCAGGCCCCGTCCACATTCAAAAGAGCACACTACATTAAATTTCATTACACTATTATACAAAAGGGCCATGGTTTGTCCGTAGCGTGCCAGCTTGCCATACTGGTAAGTTTCCTGTTTGCTGACTCAGAGGATTGTTCAGAGATGGGATGACCCTATGATCTAAGTGAATTTTCGGAGAAAATAAGAATCTTTGATAAGGTTGTTTGACAAAAGCTACAGCTCAAATATAGTTGATGAAGCCCATATGCAAGTTGGCAAAGTGAGCCAGTTACATCATCTGCAGTAAAAAAATATCCTAAATGTAGGGTAACGGTACATTCACAGAATCAATTACTAACACAGCCAGCAGTAAGAGGGCATTAAGACTGTTTCTGTGAATCAGTAGTCAAAGTTTTGGTTTTGTGAGTAAACTAGACTAAATGTATTCTTATTATTTTATACCAAAGTGTGTCGAGAACATACTGTGGGTTGATGCTTGAAACTGCTGGCTTATTTGCCTTCTTGTTTTTTCTTTGTTTTGAAGGAGTTCATGTTCATCAGATGCTGGCTGGATGTGTGCTGGACAATGACAAGCCCAGTCAGGTCATGGTGTGGGATGCTTATGATGGAACAGAAGTGGTATATTTTGACATGCATACTTGCACAGTCAACCCTCTATGGCCACAGCTTATGTGGATCACACAGGCAGCAGAGATTTTTCAAATGGATTTAATAAATATTTATCAGCCTATATGTATCCAAGCATTGAAGTACTGTCTGGAGAAAGAAAAGAACATTGTGTTTAGAAAAGGTAAGGATTATAACCTTCAACATACACCTGACTAAAATGCATGTTCGTTACACCCTGATATACTGTACAGTGTGGAATTACTGTACTGTTACATTTCCTGTGGCCAAGAAAAATTGTATCCCAATAGGTTTGGATTTAACTATATATTTTACCTTATTTTGTTACCTTAGTATATGTTGCAGTTCTGATTGGTTTGGTAGGGAGGATCTTTGGTCTGACCTATTGCTGGAGGGCCCAGACCTGCCCTTTATAGTTTTAATGATTTGTATGACCAGGCTGTTTTCTCTTATTTTTTGTTATGTTTCATATGTAAATGATTTTCTGGCTAAATTGCAACTGCCTTTTCTGGACTTCAGTGTCTTTGTATGTTGCAGTGCTGTGGATGTGAGGAAAGGTATATTTACTCGAGAGCGCCGCATTCGGGTATATAAGGTCAAGCCCCCATCACAATAACCTGTCATTTTTCTCACTAACTTTTGTATATTTCCATCCCATGTGAGGAATCTCAGCTTCCCTGAATCCCTGTATAACAGCTACTTCTCTGGCTGATGCACTGTTGTTTCCCCCCTCAGAGCGGCCCAGAGTCAGACTAATCCAGAAGACATGCAGGGAGACTGGAGTGGTGAAGGTGAGCTGTCTGGCCACTGGCTTCTACCCCCGGCACATCAACCTGACCATGCTGAGAGACGACCGTCCCATTCCAGACGAGGAGCTCATTTTCGGGGAGGTGTTACCCAACGGAGACGGGACGTACCAGACGAGGAGAACCCTGAGTATAAGTTCGGAGAAAGTGAGAGAGAAACACCATTACACCTGCTCTGTCACACACCTTGCTCTGGACAACAAGCTGGACATCAACTGGGGTAATGCACGTAAATACTGTACATGTTCTGCAGCACATTATTGTATTATTGTGGAGTCAGTGGGACAGGGTGGAAGAACATTGTGTTTTGTGCAAGTGCATATTGTAAAGTCTGCTACTTTCCATAAACATTAACCAATTTACTTACTGATTTTGTCAATGTATTACACTGTTTTACAGAACCAGGGGAAGGTGCTGATGTTGCAGTCATCAGTTCTGTGGTTGTAGTGCTGGTTCTGGTTCTGGTTCTGATCTTTGCCATCCCTGCGTTTATCGTCTATAAGAAGAGACGCAGAGGTGAGGGCATAACCGGTATTTATGGGTATGTGTGGAATGGGGAAAGGGTGTAATATTGTTTTCCTAATAAATTTCTCTTTTTACAGGCATCTAGACCTCCATTGGATACTTGCTTGCTAAAGGTAAGTGTCTAAATATTAATGTTTACTGAGGAGTATACTGTTCTGTCCCTTTTGAAGATGTATCACTGATGGTTTGTGCTCTCAGTTTCAGAGTCAGAAGACCCAGCTTCACACTCCTCTTATCATTTAGAAATCCTTTATTGTACCTGGTCAGGATGAGTAATTTTCTTTTTAGTATTCAATGGAATTGCAGACTCTGCTCATGATGCATATTCCTCCAATGATACACCTGCTTAGACACACTTTTGAATTGTGTGTTGAACACTGACTCAATAATTTCAGTTCTTTAGCCTTCACCTACCTTATTTGAAAAATGGACCAGATCTATTGTGAGGTCTTCAACCTCCCCTGACACTCCCACGTCACTCCCCTGCTCACTACCCTCCACTGGCTGCCTGTTATAGCTTGCATCAAATTTAAAACATTGGTCCTAGCATACCAGGCAGTCAAGGGATCAGCCCCAGCATACCTCCACAAGATATTGAAACCCTACATGCCAGCCAGATCCCTCCGTTCTGCTACCTCAGGATGCCTGGCACCTCCCCCTCTTCACACCTGCGCTTCCCGAACACGTCTCCTGTCTGTTCTGGCCCCACAATGGTGGAATGACCTCCCCGTGGAGGTCAGAACAGCTGAGACACTGACCCACTTCAAGGGACGACTGAAGACTCACCTCTTCAGGCTGCACCTCTCCTCATCCCTCCCTACCTCCCTGAAGTTGTATTATCCAGGACAAAGGCAGCTGCATTGTTAAAATCATCCTGAAAATTTCAAAAGCCATTGTATGATGCTGTATGCTATCAAGCTGTAATTTGCTGTACACCATCAAGGTACGCAGCAAGAATAACTGTGATTTAAGAATAACTGTAATTGTATTCAAATGTAATTGATTTATTGTTGAACAAATTAATTGTACAAAAATTGTCTATGGCTATGCCATTCAAAGCTGCTTGATCTTCTCTGCCATTGTTTTAATGCAGATTTATAAACGCTTGTAATGGATTTGTCTGCTTTTTCATTTGGAATGTTTGCACTCAAAAATGCATCTTTCATATCTTTGCACTCAAAAATGCATCTTTCATACACGTGAGGCGGACGTGTATCGACCACCTCAAACGCTAACGTATTTATTTCATTTTTATTCAAGAGGACTGAATGCTTTTGCCTATTAAAATATAAGTCTTGTAAAAATACACATGAACTGTCCACATTTTTTAACATTCAGCTGCATACATACAAATTAGGAGGAGCACGTTCAGGTTCTTTACACATTTTTGTTCATTTATTTCACTGTGGCTGTTGAGTAAACATAATTCAAACCCCTTTCAAATGAACAAAAGACATGTTAAGCATTTCAGCGCTTTCAAATTTGTATAAAAGACTACAGTCTTATCTATTTTTTACAGGATTGAGGTGAGAGAAGGGTTGTTTGTAGGACCTTAAGAAAAGGTTCATCTGACTTTGGATGATCCAGATTTTATAACATAAATGTGTAACATATTTTTTCAGTGAAATATTTACAGTACTGTGCAAAAGTCTTAGGCACCTGTAAAAAAATATGCTGTACAGCTAAGATGCTTTCAAAAATTATGAAATGAAACGTTATAAATGTCAATAATATAAAGAGCAGTAAATACTTAAAAAAAAAAAAAAAAAATCAATGTTTGGTGTGACCATCCTTCGCCTTTAAAACTGCATCAATTCTCTTAGGTACACTGTCCGGCAGTTTTATAAGAAAATTGGCTGGTAGGTTGTTCCAAGAATTTTGGAGAACTTGCCAGAATTCTTCGGCAGATGTTGGCTGTTTCACTTGCTTCTGGCTCTCCAGGTAATCCCAAAGACCCTTGATCGAGTTTTTATCTGAAAAGTAGTCTATTACTTAAAATATTACTTTATTTAACAAAATACAAAAATGTATCTGTAAAATTTCATTTTTTGGAAAATTCATGTTTGGAAATCTCAAATTTGCTCTTTTCTACTGACACACAAATGCAGAAAACAAAAAATAAACATTTAAGACTTAATATATACTATTATATTTTAAAATCTAGGGTGCCTAAGACTTTTGCACAGTACTGTATTTTTATTTTTTACAAAAGAAAAAATTTCAATACATTTTTGTGGTTTTTTCATCTTTGAATTGATGTTATTTCAGGTTTTCAGAATTAGGTTCGGGTTCAAATTAGGCCTTGGCAAAAGTTAAGAGTGAAGAGAAGTGAAGTGTTTGAAGCAAAATTTGGGTTGTGTTTAGAAGCCCGAGAAAAGGTATGGACATTGGTTAGTCTTCGATTTTGGATTTTCCAATAGTTTTAACTATATAGCTTTGTATATTTGCACATTTTCGGTGAAATACCTTTTTAAATAGTTCAAACACGTTTTTTATTTTCTTAATTGAATTGATATTTAAGTTTCCATCAATTTTTATTGTAAAATCAGATATTTAACCAATTCAATTAGGGTTAGGGTTAGAAAGTTGTGTCTGAGGGTTGAGGCAAGTTCACGGCTGTGTTCAGCAGCATAAATAAAGGTTAGGACATGGGTTTGTTTTTGATTTTGGATGAGCCAAAAAATTTCTCTCGTAGCATGGGTACCTATGACCATAAATAGATTTAGAATATATGCATATTTTTTCAGGGAAATTATTATTTTTTAAATAACCTCAACCATATTATTTTGCATTTGTATTATTTAATTCATGATTTTGACTTTGTTTTTTGTTCCCTGTTAACTGGACACAATATTATTCAGTATAATTTTAACTCACACCTCTATACAAGAGATGTAAATACTGTACATGATGAATGTAGAGCATAACTTTTCTCTTGCTAAGAGACAGTGCCCAGAGTTATGTCCTCTGTTATGGATAGCAATGTGTTTCCATATTCAAACATATCAGTGCTGCATTTACCACATAAATTGAATACATTAGAAACATTTTCAATTTAGCAAGCTAATACTAAAAGGCTTATGACTGCTGTTGTTTTTACAAGTTACAACAGTCAATCTAACTTCATATTATCTACTGCAGCTTCCGACTGGCTGTACAGTAGATCAGAATGAAGTGTCCATATGCAAGATAATAATCCACAGTACTGGGAGGCCACACAGCGAGGCTGATCCAGTCTGGTGTGTTGGGTCGCTCACCTTTGGCCTCGCAGTCGTGGAAGGAGCTGGCCCCTTCGCGTTTGGTGCTCAGCCCCCCTCCACAGGGGAAGCAGAGCGTTCGGCCCGGGTCAGGCTGGTAGGAGCACGGCTGGCAGGGCTTAAACCCGTCACTGGAGTAGTACCCTGTCGGGCACTGGCCTGCATTCGGAGAAGCAAACGGTTCAAAGTTCGGAAAACAAAGCACGGTCCTCCAGTTGTCTACTCACTATAATGTTCACGTACAGTGACTAGATAACAGTGTGTATTCAGTGAGCTGCTGTGGGATAGAGCACTCTTTGCTGTGTTCTTTTGAAATTAAACGGTTGAAATATCACAATTTCCCCAAGGGAGACATCAAACTGAACAATGAAACAGATCACAGTGTCCAAGGGCATTTGTATTTATAAATATGCATGAAGCACTGAATCCCATAAAACACTCTGTCCATAAGTGTCCTAAACATCAATTCAGAAAATTCAAGGACAACACTGACATTAGTAACAAAAGTGACATCTGTGTCTCTAACGGGATGAGTGATTGCAAATTCATTTGAAGAAATGAGAAGGAAACAGCGCCATCTATAGGCTATGCAGCCTACCTGCACAGGATGTGATGTTGCGGGCACTGACGGGGCCGTGCCTAGTTATTTGTGCACAATCAGCATGCACCATATGTAAAACATACAACTAATAATTTGTCCAGTGTGGAAATGTGCTTTTTTCCATGCGTAGCTGACCTAATCAACAAAGAAAAGGGGGGAAGAGAACAACATTTAAATGTAGCACTGAATTTAAAATCCAGGTTCAGCTGAAGCTGCATCTATGGGCAGATCTGTGATGGTACAATTGTGTCCAAGACGAAAGGTACTGTTAGCAGGTACACAGCCCCGAGGTTAAGTCACGGACAGAAAGTAATGTTTCAGGCTTACGTGAGGTTTGCTGATCTGAATAACCCCAGCCATCTATCAATAAAGTTAGCGAATGATATTCAAAACGCATATTAAGATGATTTGAATAAAACAAACAACAACAAAAAAAATAGGGTCAGATCCTCAGAACTATGCCGAGTTTCTGCAATGTCTTTTGGAAATTCTGTGTGTTATTCAGATGTACTTCATGGTGCTGTGGGTTGAGCGTATAGACAGCAGTCACCTGGAGGTTCATTGGCCTGGCTCAGTTCTGGCGTTTTCACATTTGCTAATTGTGATGGGTAGTACATTGGGACTAATCTGTAATATTGATAATGACTATAATGAGATAAATGGTATTGGATTGTAAAGTAATCCCTAGCGATCTGTATTTTGATACTTGAATGATTCTGCTTTTATAAATATATATATGTATATGGATGTATGTAAGTAATGTTTCATTTTTTTTCTTCAGCCACGTTTGTCGGAACAAGAGAGGCGACAGTGTTTGAAAAGCTTCACATATCAATGGTACCCACGCCTGACCTGTCTTGGGGGTGAAAGGTGAGCGGGATGGGACTGAGAGATCTAACTCAGACAGACCTCAACACAGGCAGACAGAAACAGACTGTAAATAATCTCGGGCTTCCAGTCTGTTTTAATTATTATTTTTCATAATTGTACAACTAGTAAATGATAAAAATGGCAACCAAAGTTTTTTTTTTTTGCTTGATTTATTTGCGTGAAACAACTTTAATAGGATGTCAGTTCCAATTCATTTTCTATTTTAATTTGTGTTAATTATGAATCTGTGGTGTGTATCTTGGAGGGTTATTTTGGAGTGTAAAGGGAACTGTATTGCAATCTGAAACTTTATGCCTCATGCTTGGTGAGTTCCTACCAGTCGTTTCCTGTGCTTGGGGCTGTTTATTCTGGTGTGGCATGAGGGTGCACTGAGAGTCATGTAAGAGAGTCGGATCTTCAGTCTGCTGAATTCCTGTGTAGGTTGTGGCTTTGTTCTGTGGTAAGTGAACTATCAAAAGAGAATGTCACCTCAGAATGTGTTCAGTGTGTGATGTGGTGCTAAGTTCTCCCCACTCTGGAATCCTACAACGTACATTTTACGAGTACAGAGCAATATTTTCATTCTCACACCTGGAAAATATTCCACTCCTATCATTCAGCAGAATTGTAAGGCTGTGTAAGCGCTTTGTCTTTGCAGTGTTTCTGTAGAGTTAGCGGATATCTCGAAACAACCAGCTGACACAAGGATTTGTCCTCTGACTGGTTTATTCCCTGGGAAAGGTACGGATAGGCTGTTACTCCAATTTACACTGCACCGCTTAGCTGTAGCTTTTATCTCTCCCTGGAAGGCTAGCTATCTTACATTCAACAAGAATACCAGTACACTGCTACAGCGTCTTCACGCCATTTTTTCTCTTTTCTTCCCTTCCACACTGCGCCAACTCCTCTCTCTAAAATTAAAATTTACGGAGGCCTTATTTATCTGGTGATATTGACATAACGAAAGTTTTCTTATGATCTTGTGCCATCCCATAATTCCAAATTGCTACAGTGAAAATGCACAAAATCCAGTACATGAACACCTGGGAAGGTCTTCAAGAATATTTTGGACTTTGCAGAAAACGGTTTGATTTCATAATTTTATTGAATTTTAAAAAAGTGGTATGTATAAAATTGAATGAACATTTTGGAGGATTTTACCATCCCATGAATCCCGATTCCTACTGTGAAAACGCATTTTCATGAATACCTGGGAAGCCGGACTTTAAATATCTAGTTGAGTTTAATTTTTTGATTTGATTATTTTATGTAATTTTTAAGAACGGCGTGCATTTATCTTAATTGTCATTTTGGAATTTTTGATACTCCATTGTAGAGCGAGGAGTCTCTGGGGAGGGGAGTGGGTACGGTATGGAATAATGGATAATAAACAGATAATAATGTAACATCACTGTCGAGTGTGTTGTTTATTTTCAATGAAATAACACTTTTTTAACATGTCTCAAAGTAGGCTAGCCACGGCTACTATTTTATCGACGACATTTTTAGAAAACGTGACCTACTTAGCCAACGTATATCAGCACTTTGTATTTCATGCAGCCGTTACTACAAGTCACGGTAAATCCGCATCTAAAACAACACACTTTGGGAAATGTACTGAAGTGAAATGGCCACATGGAAACGCATTCTTTCAAACTAAATTGTATGAAATAAAATCGAAACAAAAACATTTTATGAAAAATAGGGAAAGAAAGTGTTTGGTTTTTTGGCTATTACATATTCTGTAGGGAAATTCTATAAATGCCCCGCCCCCCCGGTCACCAACGTCCAGCCCCCCATGCTCTTAAGGCATGCCTTGGCTACTTTGAGACATGTTTTTTTTTTTTTTAAGGCTTGTTATTTCATTGAAAATAAACAGCACACTTGACAGTGATGTTCGGTTATTATCCATTTATTATCCATATTTCCATACCGCAGTTCAGTTAACGAATCACTGAACTGCGAACGATAGTCAGTCAGTGAACTACCAGTTCACGTTCGCGAACGAAACGTTTCGCCAAGTGATTCAGTACACTTCGTTCACCCAAAAGATTCATTCTTTTGAACGAATCGTTCGCGAACGACAACACTGGAGTTCACACGTGAAGCAAGGGATACGTCGGAAGACGTTATGAAACGAATAACTGCGCTTCTTTTTCTTTTACAGGCGACAGTAACTGTTGTCAACACAGGTAAAATATTTATGTATTCATGTAGCCTACGTGATGTTAATTTTAACTTAGCCTATAGCTATTGATTTATTTGAATAGATCCCCAGCTTGGTTGAAAGCAAACCACCCACTTGACAGCGGTGGATGTTTGTGCGGGTAAAAAAGCATTCCAGTTGGTAGAAACGGATTGGTTTAGCGAATTTGTAATTAGCCTACGTTACTTGTTATCATGTGAATGTCTTATGTATAAAAAAAAATCTTTATACTTAGCAACGTAGTTTTGTTCTACGGTCAAATCAAACCGATTCGTGAATTTAAGATTGGTAACGTAGGCTATAAAAGGCGTGTTAAGCCTAGGCCTACTTCTGCAAACTTCAGATCTAGCCTATAGGCCTACGTCAGCGAAATCATAGCGGCTCCCGTTTACTGAGAAATATATTGAATTTCAGCTCATTTTAACTATACAACACAACGTATCCGCTGGTAAGGTTTTGCCGGGGCATGGCGGATCCTAACTCTGTTCGGGCAAGTGGTATGCAGTCAGAATGCAGTTGTCTGATCGGAAAAGTAACAAATAAATGTGATAAATATGTAACGTTATCATGAAAATAAACAGAATTAACAAAAAAATAAATATAGCCTATATTTATGGCATTTAAAATGTTTGAGTGATTCAGCTACTTCCATTTCCATACTACAACATGGTGATTTTTTCCCATGAAAACGAAAGTGACAGTGTTTATTTTTAAGGTTTTGTGAATGTAGTGAGCTAGCAAAACTGAGAGTTAGGTTACAGTTGCTACAGCTGACAAAGAGGGCTGCATTCTAATGACGATTATGATTATAACGAGAGGAGCAGTCTCACAAGCTGCTGCAGTGTCCAGAAATGAATACAGATAAAAATAGCTAATAAAAAATACATTAATCAAGCATCTTAGGTAATTTTTGTATCATGCTTCTCAGTAGAATTAGAATGTAACAGAACAGAATTTTTAAAGCCATTAAAAAGTTACATATTGCACTTTAAAAGGGACACTCTTCTGCTAAATTAACTCAGTTACCATGACAAAATAGTACTTAGAATGTTTTATATTTTTATTTAACAATACAATTTGAGCTGGGTCCACATTCAAAGCCTTCTCTCTCTGTCTCTCTCACCCTCAATGACAGAGTTTACATGCATTGTCCATGCAAAAAAAAAAAAAAGGAAAAAGGGCTTTAAAGATTCTGGGCTGCGTTTCCGAGTTTCAATGTACCTTAACGTTTTACGAAGGTTTTTAAGGTATACCTTCTTAAGGGAAACCGCTTTTTTACGAGTGTTTCCCAGACTATACCGTATACTATACCATACAGTATAACTGTTAAGGGACAACTTAAAGGTACATCGTAAATTGGAGCTGGCCTTCACTGTGGTGCTGAAAAGTTTATCAATCGATGCCAAGCAAATCGATTGTCTCACTTGTAAAGGCTTGTGAATGACGTTTTAATATTACACGTGTTGTCATAATCATTTTACATCAATCTAATATTGCAGAAGAGGAAGCTATGCCTACTAGAGATTATCTGCTAATCTCTTTAAGAGTCCGTTAAGACGAGACCTTGTGATAGTTTCAATAAATACATACATATAGGCTACAATGGATAAAATAAAAAGCATCAATCGGGACATATAAGCCATAGTCTGGGACTTCGTGGAAGCCCGGGGAAAAGGATATAGGCTACATATGGGTGAATTATTTTGTTCTTATTGAAACAAAGGTCTAATGTTAATTTGTTTTTGTCACACAATATATAGGCAACTGTAGCAGCATATCACTGCACTGCACTGATTCCCGCGAACTTTTCTCTGCAATGCAAAAATGATCGTAGATGAAAGGCAAAAGCGCGTCTGTGGAAATTGTTCATAAGGCACCCGGTATATAATTCATCATGATCAATTTCCACAGACGCGCTTTTGCCTTTCATCTACGATCATTTTTGCATTTGATTTGTGATTTGTTCATCCACCTTAATTTGCTGTTGGATAATCTTAAGTTTAACCAAGAATATCATTATTGGGTTGTTTACCGAAAATCGTAAAACAACAGGGTAAGAAAAATGTTCTGTAATGTTGATACTTACTCAGTGCTATTTTGTTTTATATAGGAGGTGTGAGCTAAAGGAAGGGGATGTAGATCATTTGGCTATGTTTGTCCATTATGAGCCACTGTACCTGTATGTGTGTTTATGGCTAGGCCAATCAACGTGCTCTAGTTCGGTCATGCAAGTAGACTCACTCAACGTTGTTTTTGCACACACAGGTTTTATATTCTTAATAAACCGGCGGTTTGTTCCAAGTCAGTGTGATCATTGACTCACACACAAACGAACTAATTTCTACAGGGTATGCAGTCAGAAAAGCCATATCCTAAGTTAGCGCCACTACGTATTGAATTAATTTTTTTTTTTTTTCTCTTCACAAATTGGATTATTATCATGGATAGGCCCTATAATTAATTATCATCATGATGGGGATAGACAGGTAAAACGACAACATTCTCACGACTTGCTATGCACAGACACGTTGATTGGATAATTACTTTTCGTAAAGTAAATATTAAACTAATTTTCGCATGCCGATGTGCTGCTAGATGCGCACTGTAGTACAACTGTTGATTTGAAAAGCAAAATGTTGGCATAATAAGGCTGAAACCGCGGAGCGCATCGCTAAGGGACAGCTTACGAGTGCCTCAGACCACCCTTTTAAAGGTATACCTTAGCTAAGGAGACGCTGGGAAACAGCTCGAGAGCTAAAGGAAGAGCTTAAGGGATACCTTACGACGCACGTAGCGCTAAGGAGACTCTGGGCTGCGTTTCCCAGAGTCTCCTTATAGCAACATAGCAGCAGTCACCAAATTACTAATACCAATTTAGCACTTGAGTACGCACACTCCTTGCACAAAAATAAATATACCATTAAATCTACTCCCAAACTCTGTACTTACCTTGGTACTTTTGCCCCAGTCAGCCAGTTGATGTTGTTTCGTCACCTGCCTTAAAATTCGCCTACAATACAAGCAAGGAATAAGAAGTAATAAAAATGATTATTGTAATGCTGTGTGTGTGTAGTATAGTTGAATGACATCAATTGCTGTTAGAGGACATTTTGCATGGAATATTACTGAAAGTTAAAATGCAAGTTAAGTCAAATTTCACCTCAAATGGAATCTACTATACTTCAGAGACTAGAAATTAGCATTTGCATTGTTTAATAAGCTATTACACATGTTAAAGAAAAGATAGCTTCAGCATGGGGGAATCATAATTTCCCTGGCATCAAATAAGTCTGGACCAAACGATCCTGGTGTGAAAGCGCTCTCAAATAGGCTTTATTCCCGTCTCGCTTTCCCCGGTCCATTGCTTCCCCTCCCCCAACGTCCCCTTGCTGCAGCCAGTAGTATGGAGCAGGATCACCTGACATCCAGAAGATGAAGAGACGTGGGTCTCATATGTCGACTGATGTCTGCTAGCAGCTAGCCATTTTTTTTCTCGCTAACTCGGTTTGGCTAGGCATGTCTGAAGGTTGAAGTTAAATCAAATTTGTCTTTTGAATTTACATATAGTTTAACTGTTAAAATATAATTCAGCAACTCTTCTAATGAATGTTGGTATGTTTCCCCACAGGTTCACACTCAATCTGGGCGTTTTCAACATTTATTTACGGGCAGACCAAATTCCCAGAATTCAGTATTTTGGCATTTGTGGATGATCTTCAGGTGCTGTACTATGACAGCAACATCAAGAAAATTATCTCTCGAAGCCAACCAAGCTCCACAAAGGGAGTTGAAGATATTATGCTTCTAGGTGCAAACATTGCGGTAGAAGTCATTTACAGTGGCATGAAACATCCCGCACATGAAAGGTTCTTTGCCAATCACACTGAAGGTGAGCTGAGTGCGAGCAGGTGTTCAGTTCAGGCCCCGTCCACATTCAGAAGAGCACACTACATTAAATTTCATTACACTATTATACAAAAGGGCCATGGTTTGTCCGTAGCATGCCAGCTTGCCATACTGGTAAGTTTCCTGTTTGCTGACGCAGAGGAGAAAAGAACATTGTGCTTAGAAAAGGTAAGGATTATAACCTTCAACATACACCTGACTAAAATGCATGTTCATTACACCCTGATACTGTACAGTGTGGAATTACTGTACTGTTACATTTCCTGTGGCCAGGAAAAATTGTATCCCAATAGGTTTGCATTTCACTATATATTTTACCTTATTTTGTTACCTTAGTATATGTTGCAGTTCTGATTGGTTTGGTAGGGAGGCTCTTTGGTCTGACCTATTGCTGGAGGGCCCAGACCTGCCCTTTATAGTTTTAATGATTTGTATGACCAGGCTGTTTTCTCTTATTTTTTGTTATGTTTCATATGTAAATGATTTTCTGGCTAAATTGCAACTACCTTTTCTGGGCTTCAGTGTCTTTGTATGTTGCAGTGCTGTGGATGTGAGGAAAGGTATATTTACTCGATAGCACCGCATTCGGCTATATAAGGTCCAGCCCCCATCACAGCAATAACCTGTCATTTTTCTCACTAACTTTTGTATATTTCCATCCCATGTGAGGAATCTCAGCTTCCCTGTGTCCCTGTATAACAGCTACTTCTCTGGCTGATGCACTGTTGTTTCCCCCTTCAGAGCGGCCCAGAGTCAGACTAATCCAGAAGACATGCAGGGAGACTGGAGTGGTGAAGGTGAGCTGTCTGGCCACTGGCTTCTACCCCCGGCACATCAACCTGACCATGCTGAGAGACGACCGTCCCATTCCAGACGAGGAGCTCACTTTTGGGGCGGTGTTACCCAACGGAGACGGGACGTACCAGACGAGCAGAACCCTTAGTATCAGTTCGGAGACAGCGAGAGAGAAACACCGTTACACCTGCTCTGTCACACACCTTGCTCTGGACAACAAGCTGGACATCAACTGGGGTAATGCACGTAAATACTGTACATATTCTGCAGCACATTATTGTATTATTGTGGAGTCAGTGGGACAGGGTGGAAGAACATTGCGTTTTGTGCAAGTGCATATTTGTAAAGTCTGCTACTTTCCATAAACATTAACCAATTTACTTTCTGATTTTGTCAATGTATTACACTGTTTTACAGAATCAGGGGAAGGTGCTGATGTTGCAGTCATCAGTTCTGTGGTTGTAGTGCTGGTTCTGGTTCTGGTTCTGATATTTGCCATCCGTGCGTTTATCGTCTATAAGAAGAGACGCAGAGGTGAGGGCATAACCGGTATTTATGGGTATGTGTGGAATGGGGAAAGGGTGTAATATTGTTTTCCTGATAAATTTCTCTTTTTACAGGCATCTAGACCTCCTTTGGATACTTGCTTGCTAAAGGTAAGTGTCTAAATATTAATGTTTACAGAGGAGTATACTGTTCTGTCCCTTCTGAAGATGTATCGCTGATGGTTTGTGCTCTCAGTTTTAGAGTCTGAAGACCCAGCTTCACATTCCTCTATCATTTAGAAATCCTTTATTGTACCTGGTCAGGATGAGTAATTTTCTTTTTAGTATTCAATGGAATTGCAGACTCTGGTAATTATGGTTCTCTTGCTATAAAATAGTCAAGTGCCTTACATTTATTGGTGCGTGTGTTTGCTGTAAAGTGGTATATTGAAGTGCACTTCAATGGACATGCAGACCGCTATCTGCAATTGCCACGACACTGTCAACATCCCATATGCGTATTATCTTATTAATATATTGTTTTCATTATTGGGGGGGCAAGCACCGCAGGTGCTGGAGCCACTCTTGTTTTAGTTTTAGTTTTATTTGTTAACTTTTCTTGCCAATGCAACTTAAATTCATGCATAGCAAAACCCACTGAACTTTGCACATCTGTAGAGCACTTAGTAAAGGCCCTTGGGCTGCTGGCAGCTCGTCATGTTAAAGTACTGCTCCAATGCATGGATAGCCCCATTGTCTGGTATTGTCTGGGCCATGCTAGCATCATCCAGGATGACAATGCCTCATTGTGCACCTGCAACCCCGGCTGGTTGGTCATTCGCTCTCACTTTCAGCTGCGCGATGCGTCTTCCTCCAATGGTATATCTGCTTAGACGTATTTTTGAATTTTGTGTAGAACACCAACTTCACAATTTCACTGATCTGGGCAGCATGTTCGTTAGCCTTTACCTACCTTACTTGAAAAATGGACCAGATCTATTGTGAATGCAGTTACTGAGAAAATTAAGTGCAATGAAATTAAGCTATTTTGCATTTGTGATTATCTGGTCACTCAAGTGTCATGATGGAAGCATTGCAAGTTAAATGAAATGCATTTGCCATCAAGTCTTTATGTGTTGCTTTCAACACATAACTTGTATTATTCAAGACACTTGCTGCTACTGCAACCCACTCAATATGAACATTGCCAATAAAGGGTAATTATCTGTTTCATAGTAGCTGTGTTTCCCCCAGCAGAGGGCACTAGTGGCACATTATGGAAAAGTATTGGGGTCAGTCTTACTTGAACAGAACAACAGAAGTCACTGCATAGCAGCTTTTCCACCGCATGGTACCAGCTCAACTCGACTTGACTCTACTGGTCTGCAGAGTTTTCACGTCATCTTTTGGTATCGCCTCAGCTCGCTTGGAACCTTGATGGAGGTGATACCAAAAAAAGTACCAGGTGCCAGGTACTATCTACAACTTTTGCCCGATGGCAAACCAAAACTGTTGAGTAGAGTTGAGTTGAGCTGGTACCATGCGGTGGAAAAGCGGCTCAAGAGACACAGCACTAGCTACACGGAGAGAACTAGTTTAAACTATTAACTTTCAGTTCTGTTAAAAGATTTACAAGAACACAACTAAGTTTATCATTGGTTAATCATCTGCTTTTGCATGCTGCGGATTCCTTTTTGTGTTGTTTTGTTAGAACTTTGGCCGAGCCAGTGGACGATTCACCACCCATGAACAGTGAACTAGTGCTACAGAGGAGAAGACGGATCAGCACTTTTGTTTTGTTTGGATTTTGTTTTGTTTGGATTATCCAATTATTTTGACTATATAGCTTTGTATATTTGCAGATTTAAATAGATCACTTCAAATACGTTTTTTATTTTTTTAATTGCAGTTTCCATTATTTTTAATGGAAAAATCAGATATTTAACTAATTCAATTAAGGTTAGGGTAATGAAAGTTGAGTCTGAGGGTTGAGGCAATTCACAGTTGTGTTCAGCAGCTTAAAGAAAGGTTAGGACATGGGTTTGTTTTTGACCATAAATAGATTTAGAATATATTCATATTTTTTTCAGGGAAATGATTATTTTTTAAATAACCTCAACCATATTATTTTGCATTTGTATTATTTAATTCATGATTTTAGCTTTGTTTTTCATCAATTCTAAATGAGTAATTAGATGTTTTCAAAAGTACCTATGGTTTCAATTAAGTTTTAGGGCTCAAATTAGGGTTAGGAAAATTAGGAAAACAGCGAGTCTGAGGGTTTGAAAAATGAAATGACTAACATTTACAAAGCATAAATCATCTGTTTTCATACCTTACATTTTTTAAAATTTATTATTTTATGTAATAATCACAATGAAATTTTGATGCACTACTCATTACACTGTTTTACAGACCCAGCAACACCGGTGCCATTCTATGTTTGTAGTGTCAGTTCTGGGTCTGATCTTAGGCATCTCTGCGTTTGCTTCCTGTGAAGGGAAGACTGTTTAAGAGCCCAGGAAAGAGAGGTAGCGTTTACAGGGTCATCATGACTTGACAAAGGGTGTTATTGTGGCCTCAAAGCATTCCAAAAAAATGAAAAGATAACTGAATTGTGTTGGCCAGAGGTGGTTGTGGCACAAATAAACCTAACAGAGTGTTTGTGTCAAAGGCAAACACACACACACACGCACACACACACACAAAGATATACATAGCCTATAGCAGTATTTATATCCTTGCATGGAATTAGAGCTTCAAATAGCTTTGTGTAAATCCTGAAATTTACACAATGTTATTTTAATCCTGAAAAAATATCCAAAATCCTAAAAATAAAGAAAATGTCTGCAGGTTGGCTGGCAGTGTGTAGTAGTGTTTAGTGATCATAATTATGTTGCATTTGAAGATAAAGTGGAATACAGATGTTTTCACCCGGCAAAACATTCTGCAAATGTTCAGATACAAATAAAAATCTTTTGTTAAACAGGCGTGGAAATGATTTCTGCTTTGTACACAAGGGCAGTTCTTAAATTACAGAGCTGCTGGGCCTTAAATTAGACACAGATCCATCTTCCACAAGTTAGCTTACTTTCCACCATAGGTTCACTTCTAATTTGTCAATTTTGTGAATCGTTTTATTTTTTTCCATTGTTAAATGAATGTACCGATGACACGTGTCCTTTTCGGTCAAAATGACAGCACAATATTAAAATTCATGCGTCAACTCCCAAGTGGCAAAGACCTACTCCTGGCTCCTATGTGTCATGAACATTTTACATTAAAATGACTGTACATTTAAATACGCTTTAAATGTGTAACAGTAATTTGCAGATTTGTGCAGATTTCTGTTGATGAAATTATGTTTTGATATGCAAAGGGTATTGAATGAAAACATGAAAGCTTCCACGAGGTTAAGAACACCAATTCCATTCATTTAAAAAAAGACAAAATACAAAATCCAGACACTTTTTACATGAGCAATAACAATTTTCAAGTGCAAATACCATTATCGACTCTATGATAAATCATAGCAAACTCTTATTTAAAAAAGCAAAAGAAAAACAAAACAAACCCAAAAAAAAAAACATCCATGTGTTCAGTTTCAGAGAGAAAAGGATGAGGGGGATATTTTGAGTTTGCAGGGAAATGGCATGAATAGAAGGTGTGGGGAGATGGAGTCAAGGCAGGAGACGGGGTTGGGGGGGGGGGGGGAGGGGGGTGGGTTGAATGGTGATATGTAGGAAGAAATAACCAAAAACAAAGCAGATATAAATACTGGAAGCAACAAGAAAACTTGAAGGTTGGCCTTTTGAACATTCAAAAGAATACATCAATGGCATTCCTACTATAGCTTCTCTGCTAATGGGTGAGCATGACAAGGACAACCATCTGTGCCTCTACTGAAATGTCTGTCCAGGAGTCCAACATCCTTGCCTCTTTTTGTCTTTGAACCACCAATCATTTACACGGGTCACTGGCTGGTGATGTAGTTGTACTTGTGCACCACCCAGAGTTACATCTTCTGTATTCACAATGAAAACAACGATCTGGTGTAAAGTACTAACTGACTCCTGAAAGTGAGAAAGCAAATACTGAACAAGTACAGAAATCAATGTTCTGTTCAAAGGGCATCTCAAAAACAATTACAGAGGGAGTCGTTCTCAAAATATAACTGGTGTCGATTCAGAAATACATTTATGTACATTACATTGCTGATTATTCAATCTTTTTTGTGAATTTCAGTGTAAGGGATGCAAGATTTCTTTTCTTTTTTAAAAGGCAAAATCAAAAACTAGTCACTATATCTTATAATTACTCCTAAGAATAAATTCTTTCAAAACATAAAATGAAGACATTCCATTATACAGTTTTGGCAGTTTTAAATATTGTTCTTGGTTTTTTTATGCACAGAAAAGGACATATGGAGACTAAATTCATTGCACATACAACAAAGGTAGGGTGACAAGTCTTGATCTAGTGCACAAGATAATCATTTGTCCTGCCATGGGGGGCAGTCTTTGGAAGAGCTGGCTTTAACGGGACAGACTATTTTTGAGATATAGGGAAGGGGAGAAGTTATGTCTTTGGAATTAGGGAGTGAGGGGGGCAAGGAGGGCAGTACGTAGTTTAGGGTCGTGCTCCGGGGAAGTCAACCCTCGGGCACAACCCTCGTCTAAGTCCGTTCGTCAATTACAACATTCACTGAAAACAACGAAACCGGTTTACCATAGAAAGAGTTTCCTTTCTCAGCACGCAAAATAAACTCGTTATCACGGTCCTGGGATCGTAGCTTGACCGTCCTCGATAACTGACCTGCGTACGTGTGCCAGAATCCGGTCTATCCTTTAATCGCCACTTTAAATGCAGCCTTTCATAACAACGATGCTTTTTTCCTCGTGAAGAAACAGGAGGGGGGGGGGGGGGGGGGGGGGGTCCTCCTGAGGGAAGGAGGCTAAAACGCAAGGTCAAAAGACGAGATCGAAGTTTTAAAGTGACCTTTCGGAGCGAGCAGCAAAGACGTCTCTCGGCCTCTTTCACAGTGTGGAGTGCTATGACAGCACTGCTCCCACACATACAGCTCTGTTTTCTTTTCCCAAAGATTTTCTCATTTTATGTTCGAAAAAAAAACAAACAAAAAAAAAACAATCCTATATTTTTTCGCTTTGATAAGTTAGTTAATTGGAATATAAAATAATTGTTCTAAAAGTAAGCAACAGACAATAATACAACACAAACGAACCGAACAGATACAAAAAATCAACTGTTTTAACAGCAATATCTTAATAAGAAAATTGCTCTAAGAGCTCGTAACATTTGGCTTTGAATGCTATGAAATGAAAAAAAGACCCTACTTCAGGAGAGAATGGTAGAGGTCATAGAATGTTGTAAAATTATTAAAGGATAAATGAGTTGGGATTTGGTAACAGCTGGAGCTGGGCCCAAACTGGTGGCTGTATATCCATAATAAGCCACTCTTTTAGGGAGGCCTGTTCTCACTTGCCAGGTGTAGATCCCATTCATAGGGCTTACCAAATGGCCACTACATTCATCTCTTAATATTCATAATTCATAATAATTCATCACTGCTTGGTTGGCAAAGTATTCCTAGATGTTCAATGAAAAGAAAAGCACTTTGCTTCTCCCTCACCCTGGCTAAGCAAGACATTTCTTTTGAAATGTTTAATATTCCCTTATTACTGTAATAAGAGATTATTGGGACAGTGGACCCATCTGCAAATAGCAGCCAAATGCTCAGTGGGGGGGTTTCTTCTCAGGAAGGAAAAATAATGAAAACAAAAACAAACAGACAAACAACATATAAACACAAATATTCATACGGGACGCAAAAGTCTAACCGAGTCTACGTGTGATGTGATTTTGATGGGCAAAGCTCTGCTGTGAGTGGCAGATTGGAGGGAGGGAGGAGCGGGAGAAAAAAAAACAAAAAACAAAGCCAAACATGAAAGTCTGCATAGTGAAGTATGTTTTCAAAGCCGCTGGAGAAAGTAAAAGTTCCGTGTTGTCTTGTTGCTAGGAGCCCTGCAGGTATGGGGCGGGGCCTGGTGGCGTTGGGGGAGGGCGGACCCGGGGACTACTTGTATGGCCGCAGGAATTCTGAGACTTTGCTGCTGATGAGGCGTATGAAGGAGCGGGGCAGCATCTCGTTGGACTCCCTGGTCGTGTATTTGAAGTAGTTGAGTGGGTGGGCCAGCACATCGAACAGGGTCTTTATCAACTTTTTGTCCTGCAGAGAAAAGGAGAACCAGCAAACACCTGAGAACAGCGTTCAGACTTTTCTGTGTGCAGTACAACATGGCCATTTTAAAAGTTAGAGGGTCTCCTTTGCTGTTTTTCTTCACATTGCACAGAGTGACCCAGGAAGACAATACATGCACTGACTAAGACAACATCAGGTAACAGGAAGAGAAAATGTTTAGTTTGACGTCCATTCACAAATAGTTTAATGTCTGAGAGAGGTAGTGTTTGGTTGATGTTAAAATGCTGTTGTCACTCTATAACAGGAATTATTAATGAGTTTAAGGGCCTTGGTTTATTTATACAGTGTTTGATGATGTTGAGGTGTAGATACTATATTTTGATTATATTAAGTGTGTAAACACAGTGGGATAGCATTGTTTTGGATGGTTGGTCTTTGCATTTTGTTGCCTTGAGTTCTCACCTTGAGGATTTCTTGGTGATTTTCAGAGGCGTAGAGTCTTCCATCCCTCACAATGTTTTCCACCAGCTGTTCATAGTCCTCTGAAACATAAAAACAAAGCATTGACATTTCCCAAACCACATCTACTGACATGACAAATTCTACTGCCATATATCTAAGCCACTGTTTAACCGAGGCCTTGCTGACTGTTCTCTGGCAGATTTTGTGTGAAAGTGTGTGTAGATCTGGGAATTCCTCTGAATCACGGTCCTTATGCTGCATAGTTCAGGAGGTACTGTAGTTGCCTATTAGCAATCTAAACAAGAAACAGGAAAGCAAGCTGGCTTCCAAAGTAGAATAAATACTTTTAGAGGTAGCAACATATAAAACAGGCTAAAACAGGCAAAAATTATATTATTATTTGTTATATTATTTGCTTTCTAAGTTGTTACGTATCTACTATTATCTGCTTTCATAATTTCCATAAATATTTGGTCAGCAGCTATTCCTGTGTTAAAATACAAGGATTAAGTTTGTTATGAGCTGTCAATCAACAGTGAAATAGCAAAGGAAATTGTGGTTTTATCTGGAAAAGTATTTTTCCAGAAAGTTTTACATTAAAAAGCCTCAAACCTCAAATAAAGGGGGCTTAATTTTGTTAGACAGAACAAAAATGAACATAACCCAGATACAGTGCAAGATTCATGACTGTCAGAGATTAATTTTCTTTGGAAAATTGGCTGAATTGGCTGAAAATGCCTAAATGAAAATATGGTTTTTCAGACCACAATTCTTGTGGTCTGAAAAACCATATTTTCATTTAGGCATTTTGCCATTTTGATTTCTTGTGAATCATGTGAAATGAATAAAAACAAATATCTTAAAATTGGACTAGTTTCACATGATAAAAACTTTCTATATTGTGCATTTAACATATATTTTTAGTTTTTGCTGTGAAATATATTTATCATATTTCCCAGCAATATCTGAAAGTGGCAATGACATAGATTTGCCCATATATTTTGTGCAGTATTGCAATATACAAAAAATATATAATTTGAATTAATATATTTCATCTTTATATATTGAAGTCCACTCCATTTGGGTATAGGGGGAGTGGCCAAGCAGTGCGTACCGTCGTAGGTGACGTATGGGATCTGGAAGCCGCGGGCGCTGTTGGCCTCGTTGGATTTGAAGTTGATCCAGAGGCGGCGGGAGCGGGCGGTGAAGGCGATGGGCCGCTCGTACGTCTGGCACGTCTCGTACGTGGTGATGGAGCTGGCCGACCCTGTAGGGGGCGACGCGGGACCTGCCGTCAGTCGGGGAAGGAGCGCGTACGAAGGAGGACTCGTCTGGCAGAGAGCAAGCTCAGCGACGGGTCTCCCGGGTGCCACGCCCACGTGCATATCCCCACTGGCGCAGCGCTAACGAAGATTACACCCTAATCACGGTAACACAACAGCCAGGGCTGATTCGCGCACAGCTCCTGCTCCTAATTGTTTCATTATCCCCAGTCATTTATTTGATTTGACTATTTTAATTAAGGCAAGAATTACAGCTGCAAAACTGCACATGCATCCCGGCTGAAAATGCTTACTGAGATCTGAAATAAAGTAGCCATGGGTGTATATGAACCAGGATTGGTGTACTGTAAATAGTGTAGCCACTAACCCAGAATAAATGCTTGTACCAAACACATGTGCACACACTAGTCCTCCAAGGGACATTGGATCCCTGAACTAAACATTTCCTTCAGAACCCCCAACACGTCCTTATAAATGCTAATTCCTTAGTTTACATAAAAGGACTGAAGAAATTTGCTCCATAATTATTTATTTTCTTATTTATCCTTTATTTACTTTAAATGGAGTGCACCTTGGGACAACAAAGGCACAGAAGTAGAATGACTAGAAGTAGAATGGTTCTCTTCATTAAAAGTAATGGCTACAGGTCTGAGAGAGCCATATTGGGTCAGATCAGGTCAGAAGTGTTCCCACTCAGATGTGAGTTATGCTGCTGTGAAGAATTTCCACAGTGCCTGTTAATTCAGCAGGCTCTTTGGACTGAATAGAGAGTCAGAATATAATAAGCCTGGGGTACAGAGAGAAGGCGTGAGATGGCTACAATTCAATTCAATTTGTCTAGCTGTATTTGTATTACTTGTTTCAGGCACTGTCACAAAGATACTTCACAGGGAAATAACCAACTAGCCATGTAAAAAAAAAACACACACACACGCACACATCCCTTCTGACCGTAAATGTGGTGTGGTGTTCATTGTCACATTCAGGGTGGGCGTAGGTGTGACGATGACTCACAGTTCTTCCTCATGACCAGTACGTCTCCACACTCATCCTCTGAGGGCAGGAATATCTCGGGCACTACGATGAGAATCTTGCGTTTTGGCGGGGGGTTGATGTTCCAGGTGCATTCCACGTTGGCGGGGTAGTTTCCTGGATAGTTGGGCGACTCAATATAGCCAGTAAACTCGCCCATCTCTCCCCCACACTCCCTATCTGCGACACACACACACACACACACACATACACACATATGACACAGGAGGGTGTGACACCGGTTAACAAAACAGGAAGAAAACAGGCACCCTCAAACATGGACTGGTGAAGCGTGATGTGTAGAAGACAACATTTTGACATTACTGTACAAGTATTTATCGAGTCTCAAGGTATGGTAATGTTGAAATATTTTCTACTACTCTCTAAACTGTACCACAGGAATAAACCACAGCAACCCATGCCTTCTGTGCAGGCCTAGGGTAGTAATATAATTCTCACATACAGAAATATATATATATAGCAACATGCTATAGAAGTGTGTATTAAACAGCTTTGATATGTGCCAATGAACGGGGTGTGGTGGTGAAGTCTGACAGCATGTGTGTGAGGCACTCACTCTTGCACTGGGAGGTGCAAGAGTGAGCTCCATCGAAGTCGGTAGTGGTGTTGCCAGGGCAGGAGATGCAGTAGTTCTGCCGGAACTCAGTCTGGTATGTGCCAAGAGGGCAGCGAATACACTGATGAACCGTGGTGTTGTAGTAATGCCCAGGAGAGCACTGGACTGCAGGCAGAACACACACACACACACACACACATGCACACACACAGACACACACACACGTGAGACATCAGCTAGCCATCATGTGTCATTCTCAGAACATTTCCTTAATACATTCATTACAGGAGCATTATCTCATTACCCCACAACACTGACAGAGTTCCCTGTTAACTGGACACAATATGATTCAGTATAATTTTAACTCACACCTCTACACAAGAGTTGTAAATACTGTACATGATGAATGTAGAGCGTAACTTTTCTCTTGCTAAGAGACAGTGCCCAGTTATGTCCTTTGTTATAGATAGCAATGTGTGACTATATTCAAACATATCAGTGCTGCGTTTACCACATAAATTGAATACATTAGAAACATTTCAATTTAGCAAGCTAATACTAAAAGGCTTATGACTGCTGTTGTTTTTACAAGTTACAACAGTCAATCTAACTTCATATTATCTACTGCAGCTTCCGACTGGCTGTACTGTAGATCAGAATGAAGTGTCCATATGCAAGATAATAATCCACAGTACTGGGAGGCCACACAGCGAGGCTGATCCAGTCTGGTGTGTTGGGTCGCTCACCTTTGGCCTCACAGTCGTGGAAGGAGCTGGCCCCTTCCCGTTTGGTGCTCAGCCCCCCTCCACAGGGGAAGCAGAGCGTTCGGCCCGGGTCAGGCTGGTAGGAGCCCTGCGGGCATGGCTGGCAGGGCTTAAACCCGTCACTGGAGTAGTACCCCGTCGGGCACTGGCCTGCATTCGGAGAAGCAAACGGTTCAAAGTTCGGAAAACAAAGCACGGTCCTCCAGTTGTCTACTCACTATAATGTTCACGTACAGTGACTAGATAACAGTGTGTATTCAGTGAGCTGCTGTGGGATAGAGCACTCTTTGCTGTGTTCTTTTAAAATTAAATGGTTGAAATATCACAATTTCCCCAAGGGAGACATCAAACTGAACAATGAAACAGGTCACAGGTTCCAAGGGCATTTGTATTTATAAATATGCATGAAGCACTGAATCCCATAAAACACTCTGTCCATAAGTGTCCTAAACATCAATTCAGAAAATTCAAGGACAACACTGACATAAGTAACAAAAGTGACATCTGTGTCTCTAAAGGAATGAGCGATTGCAAATTCATTTGAAGAAATTAGAAGGAAACATCGCCATCTATAGGCTATGCAGCCTACCTGCACAGGAAGTGATGTTGCGGGCACTGATAGGGCCGTGCCTAGTTATTTGTGCAAAATCAGCATGCACCATATGTAAAACATACAACTAATAATTTGTCCAGTGTGGAAATGTGCTTTTTTCCACGCGTAGCTGACCTAATCAACAAAGAAAAGGGGGGAAGAGAACAACATTTAAATGTAGCAATGAATTTAAAATCCAGGTTCAGCTGAAGCTGCATCTATGGGCAGATCTGTGACGGTACAATTGTGTCCAAGACGAAAGGTACTGTTAGCCACAGCCCCGAGGTTAAGTCACGAACAGAAAGTATGGTACTACCAGGCTCAACCACCAGTCCTTTAAGATTTTTGAGCCTGTGAGCTTAAGGAATCCCCTTTAACACTGTAACCTGATTGTTTATAGCATTGATTGTGCTATTAAGTCTGACTACACGCTTGTCTCGTGGGCTTCCTTACTGCTGTGGACTGGAGCTTGTTTGACACTACAAAGAACGGAGATTTGGTTTCATTTCTTTTTTTTTTAAAGAAAAGAAAGAGGAGTGTAGCTTTTATTTAATGTAAAATAGCTGTTTTCTTTCATTTTATGTTTTAACTGTACTGATGCTGGAACCGTTTCAGGCTGACGTGAGGTTTGCTGATCTGAATAACACCAGCCATCTATCGATAAAGTTAGCGAATGATATTCAAAACACATATTCGTTTGTCTTTTTTACGCTCCAATTTGAACCATAAAACAAACAACAAAAAAAACAACAACAAAAACAGGGTCAGATCCTCAGAACTGTGCCGGGTTTCTGCCATGTCTTTTGGAAATGCTGTGTCATTCAGAGGTACTTCATGGTGCTGTGGGTTGAGGGTATAGACAGCAGTCACCTGGAGGTTCATTGGCCTGGCTCAGTTCTGGCGTTTGCACATTTGCTAATTGTGATGGGTAGTACATTGGGACTAATCTGTAATATTGATAATGACTATAATGAGATAAAGGGTATTGGATTGTGAAGTAATCCCTAGCGATCTGTATTTTGATACTTGAATGATTCTGCTTTTATAAATATATATATGTATATGGATGTATGTAAGTAATGTTTCATTTTTTTTTCTTCGGCCACGTTTGTCGGAACAAGAGAGCCGACAGTGTTTGAAAAGCTTCACATATCAATGGTACCCATCCCTGACCTGTCTTGGGGGTGAAAGGTGAGCGGGATCGGACTGAGAGATCTAACTCAGACGGACCTCAATACAGGCACACAGAGACAGATTGTAAATAATTACATTACATTACATTTACTTGACAGACGCTTTTATCCAAAACGACGTACAAAAAGGTTCAGTAAGGTACAATACTTATTTTGTACAGCTATTTCTAACCAAGAACACAGTTCACAGTGAACACTATTCTGACCTGACCTCTGCAAAGCCAACTAGGCAGAAGAATAAGCTACAGTATTAGGACAAATACAAATTACCAAGAAAGTGCTGGGATGGGGCAACATGTAACAAGTGTCATGAAAGGGTTTTTTTTTTAAATTTATTATTATTATTTTTTATATATAAAAGAGTGAAATATACAGTGTGGTGGTGGTTAGTCTAGGTATAGTCTGAAGAGATGAGTCTTCAGGCCACAGCGGAAGATGGGTAGTGAGGGGGAGGTTCGGAGAGAGACGGGGAGTTCGTTCCACCACTGGGGAGCTAGGGTGGAGAAGCTCTGTGATCCCTTTGGGCGGGTGGGAGGGGTTACAAGCCGCCCTGCTGCCGCAGAGCGGAGTGGTCAAGCAGGCACATAGAACCGAGTCATGTCCTGCAAGTAGATGGGGGCTGTCCTGTTGGCAGCAGTGTAGGCAAGGGTCAGGGCTTTGAACCGGATCCTGGCAGTGACCAGTAGCCAGTGGAGTGATCGCAGCAGCGGAGTGACGTGGAAGAATTTGGGAAGGTTGTAGATGAGTCGGGCAGCGGCATTCTGAATCATCTGTAATGGCTGTATGGCACAAGCTGGCAGGCTTGCAAATAATAATCTCGGGCTTCCAGTCTTTTTTAATTATTATTTTTCATAATTGTACAACTAATACATGATAAAAATGGCAACCAACGTTTTTTTTTTTGCTTGATTTATTTGCGTGAAACAATTTTAATAGGATGTCAGTTCCAATTCATTTTCTATTTTAATTTGTGTTAATTATGAATCTGTGGTGTGTATCTTGGAGGGTTATTTTGGAGTGTAAAGGGAACTATATTGCAATCTGAAACTTTGGAATCCCACTATGGAATCCTACAACATAAATATTACGAGTACAGAGCAATGTTTTAATTCTCACACGTGGAAAATATTACACTCCAATCATTCAACGGAACTGTAAGACCGTGTAAGCGCTTCGTCTTTGCAGTGTTTCTGTAGAGTGAGCGGTATCTCGAAACAGCCGGCCGACACAAGGATTTATCCTCTAACTGGTTTAATCCCTGGGAAAGGTATGGATAGGCTGTTACTCCAATTTACACAGCACCGCTTAGCTATAGCTTTTAGGCTAGCTATCTTCCGTTCAACAAGAATACCAGAAAACTGCTGCTGCGTCTCCACGCATTTTTTTCGCTTTTCTTCCCTTCCACACTGCGCCACCTCCTCTCTCTAAATTTAAAATTTACGGAGGCCTTAGTTATCTGGTGATCTTGACATAGCAAACGTTTTCTTGTGATCTTGTCCAATCCCATAATTCCAAATTGCTACAGTGAAAATGCACAAAATCCCGTACATGAATACCTGGGAAGGTCTTCAAGAATATTTAGGACTTTGCAGAAAATGGTTTGATTTCATAATTTTATTGAATTTTAAAAAGTGGTATGTATGAAATTGAATGAACATTTTGGAGGATTTTACCATCCCATGAATCCAGATTCCTACTGTGAAAACACTTTTTCCATGACTACCTGGGACTTCAGATATCTAGCTGAGTTTAACGATTTGATTTGATTATTTTATGGAATTTTAATTTTAATATTTAATTGCCATTTTGGAGATACTCCATTGTAGAGCATTTAATACTGAATTCTGGAGTATTTATTTATTGGCTTATTGAAATCGCAAGTCGTAATTTTATCTGCGGTAGATTCGCGCCACAAAGAGATTTACTGTAAACGAGCATTGCAGACTGCGCGCACAATTTTTAAGTGCGGATAGCAAGTAGTAACTTTAGATTTACTGTAAAGTGATTTACAGTAATGTAGACCGCGCACAAACTTTTTAAATGCGGATAGCTGGTCCCATCATGCAGGTGCAGTTGGCGTGACCGCAGCGACGAACTGTTTGTGGGTGGTGGGGGAAATTAGGTGGGAGAGAGAAGCTCTTAAGGTGTGGCTGTCATACGGCCATGAAACGTCCTGAAGAAGTATTAAACTCGGATCCGAACGCAGCCGGGAAGTTTGGAGTGTTGGGTTTTTAAGAAGTTATGGAACGAATAACTGCGCTTCTTTTTCTTTTACAGGCGTCAGTAACTGTTGTCAACACAGGTAAAATATTTAGCCTATATCCATTGATTTATGACGGTTTGAATAAATCACCAGCTTGGTTGAAAGCAAACCACGCACTTGACAGCGGTGGATGTTTGTGCGGGTAAACAAGCATTCCAGCTGATAGCAACGGATTGGCTTAGCGAATTTGTAATTAGCATACGTTACTTGTTTTCATGTGAATGTCTTATGTATACAAAAAAACTTTATACTTAGCAACGTAATTTTTTCTACTGTAAAATCAAACCGATTGGTGAACTTAAGATTCGTAACGTGCAAAAGGCGTGTTAAGCCTATACTTCGGCCTATAGGTTTTGGTTAGCCAGAGGTCGTTAATCGATTTACTGTTTAAGATATGTAGTTTTTTTAAATTCATAAAAAACTTACCAAAAACAATGCCCTTTAATGTGAGTTACGAGAATGCTTGTTTTCCGTTTGCCCCTCTGCAGTCTATTTGCTTCGCCACTGCAGTTGACGGTGGCTTCAAAAGTGTCCTGTTTTTTGTGGCAATTCCTCTGAATATCCCCAAAAATGTTATCTGCAATACAAATGTTAAAGTTTAAACGTTAAAGTGTCAGAATCTACACCATGTATTTGCTTTCTTTTATTCAATAATTTTATTCAGAATACGTTTTATTGTGAGCCACTTGTCTTATCAGTACAAAGTACAGCTAATTATATGCTTTAGTGCCCTATATGTCTTTGCCGACTTTAATAACCATAGTAGCCTACTGCCAAGAGTACAAAGTGCATTTGATACATAGCCTACTGTTATACGGAAAGAGTGAAGGATGTTGTACATTCACATAGAAACTCATTGTTGAATGAATGAAAGTAAATTTGTCTATTGTTTGTGTTAAAACTCACTTTTCCTTTGCGTTGTTCTAAGTGGGATGGTTGGAACAATGGTTCCAACCTATGGTTGATTCCAATTGATCATTAATAAAACACACTAGTTTACACATGTTGGAAAATAACACATATGTCAATAACTGTATTATTTTTTTAGTCTAAAGCATTTTTTGTGCATATTTATCAAGGGTGCCAATAATTCTGGAGCCCACTGTATATAACACTGTTGCCACATTGTCTGCCCACACCAATACACGCTCACACCTGAGCGCCATTTGGAAGTGGATTAGAGTGAGACATCTGTTCGCACAATCTAGCTATTTTTCAAGGTTCAAAAGTACGTTCCACTGTTCTGGAATCGCCCCCCACTGTGCCTGGGGCAGTGTTGCTATAAAACATACACCAACCTACGGTAATCCTTTTATGCAGTCGTTTGCAATATAGCGCAATGTGAATGTTTGACTTTTATTATGCCTCCTCGACGGCACAGCCGTGGCTGTAGGCATTATGTTTTCGGGTTGTCCGTCCGTCAAAGGTGGTCAAAGGTTAAGGTCACTGTGACCTCACAAAACACATTTTTGCCTTGAGAGAATACAAAACACATTTTTGCCTTGAGGAAATTTCTTCAAATTTGGCACAGACGTCCACTTGGACTCAAGGATGAACTGATTAGATTTTCGTGGTCAAAGGTCAAGGTCACTGTGACCTCACGTCCGTCCCATTCTCTTGTGAACGCTATATCTGGAACGCCTTGAGGGAATTTCTTCAAATTTGACACAAACGTCCACTTTGACTCAAGGATGAACTGATTAGATTTTGGTAGTCAAAGGTCAAGGTCACTGTGACCTCACAAAGCACATTTTTGGCCATAACTCAAGAATTCATATGCTAATTATGACAAAGTTAGACACAAATGTCTAATAGGATACAATGATCAAGTAATGACATTTTATATCGAAATGGTCAATCTAGCCAGGAAAAGGAACCAGGGAAGAAGTGAATTATCACATGCATGAAGCCTTTCCTCCTGGCTAGACCTCATTGTTTAGAGATTGTACTTAAGCTGTGCCCTTTCAAATGCAAGCTCTCCCCTGAGACTTAGGTGCCGAGAGCCATTGGAAAGCAACCCTGGGTGACTAGAAATTATAATATGTAAAGAGTCATTGATCTAGCCAGGAAAGGAACCAGGGAAGGAGTGAATTATCACATGCATGAAGCCTTGATGAAGTGATGACATTTTATATCCAAACTGGCTACTGGTTGGCGGAGGCATACAACCGCGAGGCGGTATTTCTAGTTCTTCATGCCATGCATAGCTATTTCTGACATACTGTGGCTAAAAATGGTAAATATCCCTCTAAATATGAATAGTGTAATTAAGAAAAATGATCAACTCATTAAAATTCTGGGATTGCAATTGTGGTTGGAACAAAAGCCAGCATGCGCATTGGTCCCCCAGGGCTGAATTTGAGACCCACTGAACTAATAGATATTCCCAAATCTAAACAGAACAACATAGCAGCAGTCACCAAATTACTAATACCAATTTAGCACTTGAGTACGCACACTCCTTGCACAAAAATAAATATACCATTAAATCTACTCACAAACTCTGTACTTACCTTGGTATTTTTGCCCCAGTCAGCCAGTTGATGCCATGTTTTTCGTCACCTGCCTTAAAATTTGTCTACAATACAAGCAAGGAATAAGAAGTAATAAAAATGAATACCAGAAAACTGCTGCTGCGTCTCCACGCATTTTTTTCGCTTTTCTTCCCTTCCACACTGCGCCACCTCCTCTCTCTAAATTTAAAATTTACGGAGGCCTTAGTTATCTGGTGATCTTGACATAGCAAACGTTTTCTTGTGATCTTGTCCAATCCCATAATTCCAAATTGCTACAGTGAAAATGCACAAAATCCCGTACATGAATACCTGGGAAGGTCTTCAAGAATATTTAGGACTTTGCAGAAAATGGTTTGATTTCATAATTTTATTGAATTTTAAAAAGTGGTATGTATGAAATTGAATGAACATTTTGGAGGATTTTACCATCCCATGAATCCAGATTCCTACTGTGAAAACACTTTTTCCATGACTACCTGGGACTTCAGATATCTAGCTGAGTTTAACGATTTGATTTGATTATTTTATGGAATTTTAATTTTAATATTTAATTGCCATTTTGGAGATACTCCATTGTAGAGCATTTAATACTGAATTCTGGAGTATTTATTTATTGGCTTATTGAAATCGCAAGTCGTAATTTTATCTGCGGTAGATTCGCGCCACAAAGAGATTTACTGTAAACGAGCATTGTAGACTGCGCGCACAATTTTTAAGTGCGGATAGCAAGTAGTAACTTTAGATTTACTGTAAAGTGATTTACAGTAATGTAGACCGCGCACAAACTTTTTAAATGCGGATAGCTGGTCCCATCATGCAGGTGCAGTTGGCGTGACCGCAGCGACGAACTGTTTGTGGGTGGTGGGGGAAATTAGGTGGGAGAGAGAAGCTCTTAAGGTGTGGCTGTCATACGGCCATGAAACGTCCTGAAGAAGTATTAAACTCGGATCCGAACGCAGCCGGGAAGTTTGGAGTGTTGGGTTTTTAAGAAGTTATGGAACGAATAACTGCGCTTCTTTTTCTTTTACAGGCGTCAGTAACTGTTGTCAACACAGGTAAAATATTTAGCCTACATCCATTGATTTATGACGGTTTGAATAAATCACCAGCTTGGTTGAAAGCAAACCACGCACTTGACAGCGGTGGATGTTTGTGCGGGTAAACAAGCATTCCAGCTGATAGCAACGGATTGGCTTAGCGAATTTGTAATTAGCATACGTTACTTGTTTTCATGTGAATGTCTTATGTATACAAAAAAACTTTATACTTAGCAACGTAATTTTTTCTACTGTAAAATCAAACCGATTGGTGAACTTAAGATTCGTAACGTGCAAAAGGCGTGTTAAGCCTATACTTCGGCCTATAGGTTTTGGTTAGCCAGAGGTCGTTAATCGATTTACTGTTTAAGATATGTAGTTTTTTTAAATTCATAAAAAACTTACCAAAAACAATGCCCTTTAATGTGAGTTACGAGAATGCTTGTTTTCCGTTTGCCCCTCTGCAGTCTATTTGCTTCGCCACTGCAGTTGACGGTGGCTTCAAAAGTGTCCTGTTTTTTGTGGCAATTCCTCTGAATATGCCCAAAAATGTTATCTGCAATACAAATGTTAAAGTTTAAACGTTAAAGTGTCAGAATCTACACCATGTATTTGCTTTCTTTTATTCAATAATTTTATTCAGAATACGTTTTATTGTGAGCCACTTGTCTTATCAGTACAAAGTACAGCTAATTATATGCTTTAGTGCCCTATATGTCTTTGCCGACTTTAATAACCATAGTAGCCTACTGCCAAGAGTACAAAGTGCATTTGATACATAGCCTACTGTTATACGGAAAGAGTGAAGGATGTTGTACATTCACATAGAAACTCATTGTTGAATGAATGAAAGTAAATTTGTCTATTGTTTGTGTTAAAACTCACCTTTCCTTTGCGTTGTTCTAAGTGGGATGGTTGGAACAATGGTTCCAACCTATGGTTGATTCCAATTGATCATTAATAAAACACACTAGTTTACACATGTTGGAAAATAACACATATGTCAATAACTGTATTATTGTTAGACACAAATGTCTAATAGGATACAATGATCAAGTAATGACATTTTATATCGAAATGGTCAATCTAGCCAGGAAAAGGAACCAGGGAAGAAGTGAATTATCACATGCATGAAGCCTTTCCTCCTGGCTAGACCTCATTGTTTAGAGATTGTACTTAAGCTGTGCCCTTTCAAATGCAAGCTCTCCCCTGAGACTTAGGTGCCGAGAGCCATTGGAAAGCAACCCTGGGTGACTAGAAATTATAATATGTAAAGAGTCATTGATCTAGCCAGGAAAGGAACCAGGGAAGGAGTGAATTATCACATGCATGAAGCCTTGATGAAGTGATGACATTTTATATCCAAACTGGCTACTGGTTGGCGGAGGCATACAACCGCGAGGCGGTATTTCTAGTTCTTCATGCCATGCATAGCTATTTCTGACATACTGTGGCTAAAAATGGTAAATATCCCTCTAAATATGAATAGTGTAATTAAGAAAAATGATCAACTCATTAAAATTCTGGGATTGCAATTGTGGTTGGAACAAAAGCCAGCATGCGCATTGGTCCCCCAGGGCTGAATTTGAGACCCACTGAACTAATAGATATTCCCAAATCTAAACAGAACAACATAGCAGCAGTCACCAAATTACTAATACCAATTTAGCACTTGAGTACGCACACTCCTTGCACAAAAATAAATATACCATTAAATCTACTCACAAACTCTGTACTTACCTTGGTATTTTTGCCCCAGTCAGCCAGTTGATGCCATGTTTTTCGTCACCTGCCTTAAAATTTGTCTACAATACAAGCAAGGAATAAGAAGTAATAAAAATGATGTCTAATTGTATTATTGTTTTCAATTGTTCAATTATTGGTTTTTGGTTGTCTCGTTTTCCCTTCCCTCTCTGTGGCCTGATTGTTCATGGTGCCCTCCTGTGTCTCATCAGTGTCTGCTCTATTTAAGTTCCCTTCTTCCTTGACTCAGGTGCTGGATCCTTGGTAGTGTTGGTTGTTTGTTTGTGTATGCCTCTGCTCATGTTCCTGCCCCGTGTGTTCCTACCCATGTTCGGTTTTCTACGTGCTTTTGGACTTTTGGATTTTCTGTGGTTCCGTGTTTTTGTAGATTTACCTTGTGTTTTTTTGAAGAGTTGCCCTGCGAGGCCTTTTGTTCCCTCTTGTTCCCTTTTTTAAGTAAAGTCTTTTGTTCATATCATTTGGAGTTTTGAGTTTTTCCCCCTCACTCTGCGTTTGGGTCCTAACCCCCCCTCCCGTAACCTGACAGAGAAGTGGGTCTCATGTCGATTGGTGTCTGCTAGCGGCTAGCCATTTTCTTCGCTAACTCGGTTTGGCTAGGCATGTCTGAAGGTTGAAGTTATATCAAATTCGTCTTTTGAATTTATTATATATAGTTTAACTGTTAAAATATAATTCAGCAACTCTTCTAATGAATGTTGGTATGTTTCCCCACAGGTTCACACTCAATGTGGGTGTTTGCAACATTTATTCACGGGCAGACCCAATTCCCAGAATTCAGTATTCTGGGATTTGTGGATGATCTTCAGGTGCTGTACTATGACCGCAACATCAAGAAACTTGTCTCTCGAAGCCAACCAAGCTCCACAAAGGGAGTTGAAGATATTATGCTTCTAGGTGCAAACATTGTGATAGAAGACATGTACACTTACATGAAAAATCCATCACATCGTGCAAGGCTCTTCGGCAATCACACTGGAGGTGAGCTGAGTGCGGGCAGGTGTTCAGTTCAGGCCCCGTCAACATTCAGAAGACCACACTACATTAAATTTCATTACACTATTATACAAAAGGGCCATGGTTTGTCCGTAGCGTGCCAGCTTGCCATACTGGTAAGTTTCCTGTTTGCTGACTCAGAGGATTGTTCAGAGATGGGATGACCCTATGATCTAAGTGAATTTTCGGAGAAAATAAGAATCTGTGATAAGGTTGTTTGGAAAAAGCTACAGCTCAAATATAGTTGATGAAGCCCATATGCAAGTTGGCAAAGTGAGCCAGTTACATCATCTGCAGTAAAAAAAAATATCCTAAATGTAGGGTAACGGTACATTCACAGAATCAATTACTAACAGCCAGCAGTAAGAGGGCATTAAGACTGTTTCTGTGAATCAGTATTCAAAGTTTTGGTTTTGTGAGTAGACTAGACTACATGTATTCTTATTTTATACCAAACTGAGTCTAGAACATACTGTGGGTTGATGCTTGAAACTTCTGGCTTATTTGCCTTTTTTCTTTGTTTTGAAGGAGTTCATGTTCATCAGAAGCTGGCTGGATGTGTGCTGGACAATGACAAGCCCAGTCAGGTCATGGTGTGGGATGCTTATGATGGAATAAAAGTGATGCATTTTGACTTGCATAATCACACAGTCAACCCTCTATGGCCAGAGTTTATATGGACCACAAAGGCAGCAGAGATTTTTCTAATGGAATTAATAAATATTTATCAGCCTATTTGTGTCCAAACATTGAAGTACTATCTGGAGAAAGAAAAGAACATTGTGCTTAGAAAAGGTAAGGATTATAACCTTCAACATACACCTGACTAAAATGCATGTTCATTACACCCTGATACTGTACAGTGTGGAATTACTGTACTGTTACATTTCCTGTGGCCAGGAAAAATTGTATCCCAATAGGTTTGCATTTCACTATATATTTTACCTTATTTTGTTACCTTAGTATATGTTGCAGTTCTGATTGGTTTGGTAGGGAGGCTCTTTGGTCTGACCTATTGCTGGAGGGCCCAGACCTGCCCTTTATAGTTTTAATGATTTGTATGACCAGGCTGTTTTCTCTTATTTTTTGTTATGTTTCATATGTAAATGATTTTCTGGCTAAATTGCAACTACCTTTTCTGGGCTTCAGTGTCTTTGTATGTTGCAGTGCTGTGGATGTGAGGAAAGGTATATTTACTCGATAGCACCGCATTCGGCTATATAAGGTCCAGCCCCCATCACAGCAATAACCTGTCATTTTTCTCACTAACTTTTGTATATTTCCATCCCATGTGAGGAATCTCAGCTTCCCTGTGTCCCTGTATAACAGCTACTTCTCTGGCTGATGCACTGTTGTTTCCCCCTTCAGAGCGGCCCAGAGTCAGACTAATCCAGAAGACATGCAGGGAGACTGGAGTGGTGAAGGTGAGCTGTCTGGCCACTGGCTTCTACCCCCGGCACATCAACCTGACCATGCTGAGAGACGACCGTCCCATTCCAGACGAGGAGCTCACTTTTGGGGCGGTGTTACCCAACGGAGACGGGACGTACCAGACGAGCAGAACCCTTAGTATCAGTTCGGAGACAGCGAGAGAGAAACACCGTTACACCTGCTCTGTCACACACCTTGCTCTGGACAACAAGCTGGACATCAACTGGGGTAATGCACGTAAATACTGTACATATTCTGCAGCACATTATTGTATTATTGTGGAGTCAGTGGGACAGGGTGGAAGAACATTGCGTTTTGTGCAAGTGCATATTTGTAAAGTCTGCTACTTTCCATAAACATTAACCAATTTACTTTCTGATTTTGTCAATGTATTACACTGTTTTACAGAATCAGGGGAAGGTGCTGATGTTGCAGTCATCAGTTCTGTGGTTGTAGTGCTGGTTCTGGTTCTGGTTCTGATATTTGCCATCCGTGCGTTTATCGTCTATAAGAAGAGACGCAGAGGTGAGGGCATAACCGGTATTTATGGGTATGTGTGGAATGGGGAAAGGGTGTAATATTGTTTTCCTGATAAATTTCTCTTTTTACAGGCATCTAGACCTCCTTTGGATACTTGCTTGCTAAAGGTAAGTGTCTAAATATTAATGTTTACAGAGGAGTATACTGTTCTGTCCCTTCTGAAGATGTATCGCTGATGGTTTGTGCTCTCAGTTTTAGAGTCTGAAGACCCAGCTTCACATTCCTCTATCATTTAGAAATCCTTTATTGTACCTGGTCAGGATGAGTAATTTTCTTTTTAGTATTCAATGGAATTGCAGACTCTGGTAATTATGGTTCTCTTGCTATAAAATAGTCAAGTGCCTTACATTTATTGGTGCGTGTGTTTGCTGTAAAGTGGTATATTGAAGTGCACTTCAATGGACATGCAGACCGCTATCTGCAATTGCCACGACACTGTCAACATCCCATATGCGTATTATCTTATTAATATATTGTTTTCATTATTGGGGGGGCAAGCACCGCAGGTGCTGGAGCCACTCTTGTTTTAGTTTTAGTTTTATTTGTTAACTTTTCTTGCCAATGCAACTTAAATTCATGCATAGCAAAACCCACTGAACTTTGCACATCTGTAGAGCACTTAGTAAAGGCCCTTGGGCTGCTGGCAGCTCGTCATGTTAAAGTACTGCTCCAATGCATGGATAGCCCCATTGTCTGGTATTGTCTGGGCCATGCTAGCATCATCCAGGATGACAATGCCTCATTGTGCACCTGCAACCCCGGCTGGTTGGTCATTCGCTCTCACTTTCAGCTGCGCGATGCGTCTTCCTCCAATGGTATATCTGCTTAGACGTATTTTTGAATTTTGTGTAGAACACCAACTTCACAATTTCACTGATCTGGGCAGCATGTTCGTTAGCCTTTACCTACCTTACTTGAAAAATGGACCAGATCTATTGTGAATGCAGTTACTGAGAAAATTAAGTGCAATGAAATTAAGCTATTTTGCATTTGTGATTATCTGGTCACTCAAGTGTCATGATGGAAGCATTGCAAGTTAAATGAAATGCATTTGCCATCAAGTCTTTATGTGTTGCTTTCAACACATAACTTGTATTATTCAAGACACTTGCTGCTACTGCAACCCACTCAATATGAACATTGCCAATAAAGGGTAATTATCTGTTTCATAGTAGCTGTGTTTCCCCCAGCAGAGGGCACTAGTGGCACATTATGGAAAAGTATTGGGGTCAGTCTTACTTGAACAGAACAACAGAAGTCACTGCATAGCAGCTTTTCCACCGCATGGTACCAGCTCAACTCGACTTGACTCTACTGGTCTGCAGAGTTTTCACGTCATCTTTTGGTATCGCCTCAGCTCGCTTGGAACCTTGATGGAGGTGATACCAAAAAAAGTACCAGGTGCCAGGTACTATCTACAACTTTTGCCCGATGGCAAACCAAAACTGTTGAGTAGAGTTGAGTTGAGCTGGTACCATGCGGTGGAAAAGCGGCTCAAGAGACACAGCACTAGCTACACGGAGAGAACTAGTTTAAACTATTAACTTTCAGTTCTGTTAAAAGATTTACAAGAACACAACTAAGTTTATCATTGGTTAATCATCTGCTTTTGCATGCTGCGGATTCCTTTTTGTGTTGTTTTGTTAGAACTTTGGCCGAGCCAGTGGACGATTCACCACCCATGAACAGTGAACTAGTGCTACAGAGGAGAAGACGGATCAGCACTTTTGTTTTGTTTGGATTTTGTTTTGTTTGGATTATCCAATTATTTTGACTATATAGCTTTGTATATTTGCAGATTTAAATAGATCACTTCAAATACGTTTTTTATTTTTTTAATTGCAGTTTCCATTATTTTTAATGGAAAAATCAGATATTTAACTAATTCAATTAAGGTTAGGGTAATGAAAGTTGAGTCTGAGGGTTGAGGCAATTCACAGTTGTGTTCAGCAGCTTAAAGAAAGGTTAGGACATGGGTTTGTTTTTGACCATAAATAGATTTAGAATATATTCATATTTTTTTCAGGGAAATGATTATTTTTTAAATAACCTCAACCATATTATTTTGCATTTGTATTATTTAATTCATGATTTTAGCTTTGTTTTTCATCAATTCTAAATGAGTAATTAGATGTTTTCAAAAGTACCTATGGTTTCAATTAAGTTTTAGGGCTCAAATTAGGGTTAGGAAAATTAGGAAAACAGCGAGTCTGAGGGTTTGAAAAATGAAATGACTAACATTTACAAAGCATAAATCATCTGTTTTCATACCTTACATTTTTTAAAATTTATTATTTTATGTAATAATCACAATGAAATTTTGATGCACTACTCATTACACTGTTTTACAGACCCAGCAACACCGGTGCCATTCTATGTTTGTAGTGTCAGTTCTGGGTCTGATCTTAGGCATCTCTGCGTTTGCTTCCTGTGAAGGGAAGACTGTTTAAGAGCCCAGGAAAGAGAGGTAGCGTTTACAGGGTCATCATGACTTGACAAAGGGTGTTATTGTGGCCTCAAAGCATTCCAAAAAAATGAAAAGATAACTGAATTGTGTTGGCCAGAGGTGGTTGTGGCACAAATAAACCTAACAGAGTGTTTGTGTCAAAGGCAAACACACACACACACGCACACACACACACAAAGATATACATAGCCTATAGCAGTATTTATATCCTTGCATGGAATTAGAGCTTCAAATAGCTTTGTGTAAATCCTGAAATTTACACAATGTTATTTTAATCCTGAAAAAATATCCAAAATCCTAAAAATAAAGAAAATGTCTGCAGGTTGGCTGGCAGTGTGTAGTAGTGTTTAGTGATCATAATTATGTTGCATTTGAAGATAAAGTGGAATACAGATGTTTTCACCCGGCAAAACATTCTGCAAATGTTCAGATACAAATAAAAATCTTTTGTTAAACAGGCGTGGAAATGATTTCTGCTTTGTACACAAGGGCAGTTCTTAAATTACAGAGCTGCTGGGCCTTAAATTAGACACAGATCCATCTTCCACAAGTTAGCTTACTTTCCACCATAGGTTCACTTCTAATTTGTCAATTTTGTGAATCGTTTTATTTTTTTCCATTGTTAAATGAATGTACCGATGACACGTGTCCTTTTCGGTCAAAATGACAGCACAATATTAAAATTCATGCGTCAACTCCCAAGTGGCAAAGACCTACTCCTGGCTCCTATGTGTCATGAACATTTTACATTAAAATGACTGTACATTTAAATACGCTTTAAATGTGTAACAGTAATTTGCAGATTTGTGCAGATTTCTGTTGATGAAATTATGTTTTGATATGCAAAGGGTATTGAATGAAAACATGAAAGCTTCCACGAGGTTAAGAACACCAATTCCATTCATTTAAAAAAAGACAAAATACAAAATCCAGACACTTTTTACATGAGCAATAACAATTTTCAAGTGCAAATACCATTATCGACTCTATGATAAATCATAGCAAACTCTTATTTAAAAAAGCAAAAGAAAAACAAAACAAACCCAAAAAAAAAAACATCCATGTGTTCAGTTTCAGAGAGAAAAGGATGAGGGGGATATTTTGAGTTTGCAGGGAAATGGCATGAATAGAAGGTGTGGGGAGATGGAGTCAAGGCAGGAGACGGGGTTGGGGGGGGGGGGGGAGGGGGGTGGGTTGAATGGTGATATGTAGGAAGAAATAACCAAAAACAAAGCAGATATAAATACTGGAAGCAACAAGAAAACTTGAAGGTTGGCCTTTTGAACATTCAAAAGAATACATCAATGGCATTCCTACTATAGCTTCTCTGCTAATGGGTGAGCATGACAAGGACAACCATCTGTGCCTCTACTGAAATGTCTGTCCAGGAGTCCAACATCCTTGCCTCTTTTTGTCTTTGAACCACCAATCATTTACACGGGTCACTGGCTGGTGATGTAGTTGTACTTGTGCACCACCCAGAGTTACATCTTCTGTATTCACAATGAAAACAACGATCTGGTGTAAAGTACTAACTGACTCCTGAAAGTGAGAAAGCAAATACTGAACAAGTACAGAAATCAATGTTCTGTTCAAAGGGCATCTCAAAAACAATTACAGAGGGAGTCGTTCTCAAAATATAACTGGTGTCGATTCAGAAATACATTTATGTACATTACATTGCTGATTATTCAATCTTTTTTGTGAATTTCAGTGTAAGGGATGCAAGATTTCTTTTCTTTTTTAAAAGGCAAAATCAAAAACTAGTCACTATATCTTATAATTACTCCTAAGAATAAATTCTTTCAAAACATAAAATGAAGACATTCCATTATACAGTTTTGGCAGTTTTAAATATTGTTCTTGGTTTTTTTATGCACAGAAAAGGACATATGGAGACTAAATTCATTGCACATACAACAAAGGTAGGGTGACAAGTCTTGATCTAGTGCACAAGATAATCATTTGTCCTGCCATGGGGGGCAGTCTTTGGAAGAGCTGGCTTTAACGGGACAGACTATTTTTGAGATATAGGGAAGGGGAGAAGTTATGTCTTTGGAATTAGGGAGTGAGGGGGGCAAGGAGGGCAGTACGTAGTTTAGGGTCGTGCTCCGGGGAAGTCAACCCTCGGGCACAACCCTCGTCTAAGTCCGTTCGTCAATTACAACATTCACTGAAAACAACGAAACCGGTTTACCATAGAAAGAGTTTCCTTTCTCAGCACGCAAAATAAACTCGTTATCACGGTCCTGGGATCGTAGCTTGACCGTCCTCGATAACTGACCTGCGTACGTGTGCCAGAATCCGGTCTATCCTTTAATCGCCACTTTAAATGCAGCCTTTCATAACAACGATGCTTTTTTCCTCGTGAAGAAACAGGAGGGGGGGGGGGGGGGGGGGGGGGGTCCTCCTGAGGGAAGGAGGCTAAAACGCAAGGTCAAAAGACGAGATCGAAGTTTTAAAGTGACCTTTCGGAGCGAGCAGCAAAGACGTCTCTCGGCCTCTTTCACAGTGTGGAGTGCTATGACAGCACTGCTCCCACACATACAGCTCTGTTTTCTTTTCCCAAAGATTTTCTCATTTTATGTTCGAAAAAAAACAAACAAAAAAAAAACAATCCTATATTTTTTCGCTTTGATAAGTTAGTTAATTGGAATATAAAATAATTGTTCTAAAAGTAAGCAACAGACAATAATACAACACAAACGAACCGAACAGATACAAAAAATCAACTGTTTTAACAGCAATATCTTAATAAGAAAATTGCTCTAAGAGCTCGTAACATTTGGCTTTGAATGCTATGAAATGAAAAAAAGACCCTACTTCAGGAGAGAATGGTAGAGGTCATAGAATGTTGTAAAATTATTAAAGGATAAATGAGTTGGGATTTGGTAACAGCTGGAGCTGGGCCCAAACTGGTGGCTGTATATCCATAATAAGCCACTCTTTTAGGGAGGCCTGTTCTCACTTGCCAGGTGTAGATCCCATTCATAGGGCTTACCAAATGGCCACTACATTCATCTCTTAATATTCATAATTCATAATAATTCATCACTGCTTGGTTGGCAAAGTATTCCTAGATGTTCAATGAAAAGAAAAGCACTTTGCTTCTCCCTCACCCTGGCTAAGCAAGACATTTCTTTTGAAATGTTTAATATTCCCTTATTACTGTAATAAGAGATTATTGGGACAGTGGACCCATCTGCAAATAGCAGCCAAATGCTCAGTGGGGGGGTTTCTTCTCAGGAAGGAAAAATAATGAAAACAAAAACAAACAGACAAACAACATATAAACACAAATATTCATACGGGACGCAAAAGTCTAACCGAGTCTACGTGTGATGTGATTTTGATGGGCAAAGCTCTGCTGTGAGTGGCAGATTGGAGGGAGGGAGGAGCGGGAGAAAAAAAAACAAAAAACAAAGCCAAACATGAAAGTCTGCATAGTGAAGTATGTTTTCAAAGCCGCTGGAGAAAGTAAAAGTTCCGTGTTGTCTTGTTGCTAGGAGCCCTGCAGGTATGGGGCGGGGCCTGGTGGCGTTGGGGGAGGGCGGACCCGGGGACTACTTGTATGGCCGCAGGAATTCTGAGACTTTGCTGCTGATGAGGCGTATGAAGGAGCGGGGCAGCATCTCGTTGGACTCCCTGGTCGTGTATTTGAAGTAGTTGAGTGGGTGGGCCAGCACATCGAACAGGGTCTTTATCAACTTTTTGTCCTGCAGAGAAAAGGAGAACCAGCAAACACCTGAGAACAGCGTTCAGACTTTTCTGTGTGCAGTACAACATGGCCATTTTAAAAGTTAGAGGGTCTCCTTTGCTGTTTTTCTTCACATTGCACAGAGTGACCCAGGAAGACAATACATGCACTGACTAAGACAACATCAGGTAACAGGAAGAGAAAATGTTTAGTTTGACGTCCATTCACAAATAGTTTAATGTCTGAGAGAGGTAGTGTTTGGTTGATGTTAAAATGCTGTTGTCACTCTATAACAGGAATTATTAATGAGTTTAAGGGCCTTGGTTTATTTATACAGTGTTTGATGATGTTGAGGTGTAGATACTATATTTTGATTATATTAAGTGTGTAAACACAGTGGGATAGCATTGTTTTGGATGGTTGGTCTTTGCATTTTGTTGCCTTGAGTTCTCACCTTGAGGATTTCTTGGTGATTTTCAGAGGCGTAGAGTCTTCCATCCCTCACAATGTTTTCCACCAGCTGTTCATAGTCCTCTGAAACATAAAAACAAAGCATTGACATTTCCCAAACCACATCTACTGACATGACAAATTCTACTGCCATATATCTAAGCCACTGTTTAACCGAGGCCTTGCTGACTGTTCTCTGGCAGATTTTGTGTGAAAGTGTGTGTAGATCTGGGAATTCCTCTGAATCACGGTCCTTATGCTGCATAGTTCAGGAGGTACTGTAGTTGCCTATTAGCAATCTAAACAAGAAACAGGAAAGCAAGCTGGCTTCCAAAGTAGAATAAATACTTTTAGAGGTAGCAACATATAAAACAGGCTAAAACAGGCAAAAATTATATTATTATTTGTTATATTATTTGCTTTCTAAGTTGTTACGTATCTACTATTATCTGCTTTCATAATTTCCATAAATATTTGGTCAGCAGCTATTCCTGTGTTAAAATACAAGGATTAAGTTTGTTATGAGCTGTCAATCAACAGTGAAATAGCAAAGGAAATTGTGGTTTTATCTGGAAAAGTATTTTTCCAGAAAGTTTTACATTAAAAAGCCTCAAACCTCAAATAAAGGGGGCTTAATTTTGTTAGACAGAACAAAAATGAACATAACCCAGATACAGTGCAAGATTCATGACTGTCAGAGATTAATTTTCTTTGGAAAATTGGCTGAATTGGCTGAAAATGCCTAAATGAAAATATGGTTTTTCAGACCACAAGAATTGTGGTCTGAAAAACCATATTTTCATTTAGGCATTTTGCCATTTTGATTTCTTGTGAATCATGTGAAATGAATAAAAACAAATATCTTAAAATTGGACTAGTTTCACATGATAAAAACTTTCTATATTGTGCATTTAACATATATTTTTAGTTTTTGCTGTGAAATATATTTATCATATTTCCCAGCAATATCTGAAAGTGGCAATGACATAGATTTGCCCATATATTTTGTGCAGTATTGCAATATACAAAAATATATAATTTGAATTAATATATTTCATCTTTATATATTGAAGTCCACTCCATTTGGGTATAGGGGGAGTGGCCAAGCAGTGCGTACCGTCGTAGGTGACGTATGGGATCTGGAAGCCGCGGGCGCTGTTGGCCTCGTTGGATTTGAAGTTGATCCAGAGGCGGCGGGAGCGGGCGGTGAAGGCGATGGGCCGCTCGTACGTCTGGCACGTCTCGTACGTGGTGATGGAGCTGGCCGACCCTGTAGGGGGCGACGCGGGACCTGCCGTCAGTCGGGGAAGGAGCGCGTACGAAGGAGGACTCGTCTGGCAGAGAGCAAGCTCAGCGACGGGTCTCCCGGGTGCCACGCCCACGTGCATATCCCCACTGGCGCAGCGCTAACGAAGATTACACCCTAATCACGGTAACACAACAGCCAGGGCTGATTCGCGCACAGCTCCTGCTCCTAATTGTTTCATTATCCCCAGTCATTTATTTGATTTGACTATTTTAATTAAGGCAAGAATTACAGCTGCAAAACTGCACATGCATCCCGGCTGAAAATGCTTACTGAGATCTGAAATAAAGTAGCCATGGGTGTATATGAACCAGGATTGGTGTACTGTAAATAGTGTAGCCACTAACCCAGAATAAATGCTTGTACCAAACACATGTGCACACACTAGTCCTCCAAGGGACATTGGATCCCTGAACTAAACATTTCCTTCAGAACCCCCAACACGTCCTTATAAATGCTAATTCCTTAGTTTACATAAAAGGACTGAAGAAATTTGCTCCATAATTATTTATTTTCTTATTTATCCTTTATTTACTTTAAATGGAGTGCACCTTGGGACAACAAAGGCACAGAAGTAGAATGACTAGAAGTAGAATGGTTCTCTTCATTAAAAGTAATGGCTACAGGTCTGAGAGAGCCATATTGGGTCAGATCAGGTCAGAAGTGTTCCCACTCAGATGTGAGTTATGCTGCTGTGAAGAATTTCCACAGTGCCTGTTAATTCAGCAGGCTCTTTGGACTGAATAGAGAGTCAGAATATAATAAGCCTGGGGTACAGAGAGAAGGCGTGAGATGGCTACAATTCAATTCAATTTGTCTAGCTGTATTTGTATTACTTGTTTCAGGCACTGTCACAAAGATACTTCACAGGGAAATAACCAACTAGCCATGTAAAAAAAAAACACACACACACGCACACATCCCTTCTGACCGTAAATGTGGTGTGGTGTTCATTGTCACATTCAGGGTGGGCGTAGGTGTGACGATGACTCACAGTTCTTCCTCATGACCAGTACGTCTCCACACTCATCCTCTGAGGGCAGGAATATCTCGGGCACTACGATGAGAATCTTGCGTTTTGGCGGGGGGTTGATGTTCCAGGTGCATTCCACGTTGGCGGGGTAGTTTCCTGGATAGTTGGGCGACTCAATATAGCCAGTAAACTCGCCCATCTCTCCCCCACACTCCCTATCTGCGACACACACACACACACACACACATACACACATATGACACAGGAGGGTGTGACACCGGTTAACAAAACAGGAAGAAAACAGGCACCCTCAAACATGGACTGGTGAAGCGTGATGTGTAGAAGACAACATTTTGACATTACTGTACAAGTATTTATCGAGTCTCAAGGTATGGTAATGTTGAAATATTTTCTACTACTCTCTAAACTGTACCACAGGAATAAACCACAGCAACCCATGCCTTCTGTGCAGGCCTAGGGTAGTAATATAATTCTCACATACAGAAATATATATATATAGCAACATGCTATAGAAGTGTGTATTAAACAGCTTTGATATGTGCCAATGAACGGGGTGTGGTGGTGAAGTCTGACAGCATGTGTGTGAGGCACTCACTCTTGCACTGGGAGGTGCAAGAGTGAGCTCCATCGAAGTCGGTAGTGGTGTTGCCAGGGCAGGAGATGCAGTAGTTCTGCCGGAACTCAGTCTGGTATGTGCCAAGAGGGCAGCGAATACACTGATGAACCGTGGTGTTGTAGTAATGCCCAGGAGAGCACTGGACTGCAGGCAGAACACACACACACACACACACACATGCACACACACAGACACACACACACGTGAGACATCAGCTAGCCATCATGTGTCATTCTCAGAACATTTCCTTAATACATTCATTACAGGAGCATTATCTCATTACCCCACAACACTGACAGAGTTCCCTGTTAACTGGACACAATATGATTCAGTATAATTTTAACTCACACCTCTACACAAGAGTTGTAAATACTGTACATGATGAATGTAGAGCGTAACTTTTCTCTTGCTAAGAGACAGTGCCCAGTTATGTCCTTTGTTATAGATAGCAATGTGTGACTATATTCAAACATATCAGTGCTGCGTTTACCACATAAATTGAATACATTAGAAACATTTCAATTTAGCAAGCTAATACTAAAAGGCTTATGACTGCTGTTGTTTTTACAAGTTACAACAGTCAATCTAACTTCATATTATCTACTGCAGCTTCCGACTGGCTGTACTGTAGATCAGAATGAAGTGTCCATATGCAAGATAATAATCCACAGTACTGGGAGGCCACACAGCGAGGCTGATCCAGTCTGGTGTGTTGGGTCGCTCACCTTTGGCCTCACAGTCGTGGAAGGAGCTGGCCCCTTCCCGTTTGGTGCTCAGCCCCCCTCCACAGGGGAAGCAGAGCGTTCGGCCCGGGTCAGGCTGGTAGGAGCCCTGCGGGCATGGCTGGCAGGGCTTAAACCCGTCACTGGAGTAGTACCCCGTCGGGCACTGGCCTGCATTCGGAGAAGCAAACGGTTCAAAGTTCGGAAAACAAAGCACGGTCCTCCAGTTGTCTACTCACTATAATGTTCACGTACAGTGACTAGATAACAGTGTGTATTCAGTGAGCTGCTGTGGGATAGAGCACTCTTTGCTGTGTTCTTTTAAAATTAAATGGTTGAAATATCACAATTTCCCCAAGGGAGACATCAAACTGAACAATGAAACAGGTCACAGGTTCCAAGGGCATTTGTATTTATAAATATGCATGAAGCACTGAATCCCATAAAACACTCTGTCCATAAGTGTCCTAAACATCAATTCAGAAAATTCAAGGACAACACTGACATAAGTAACAAAAGTGACATCTGTGTCTCTAAAGGAATGAGCGATTGCAAATTCATTTGAAGAAATTAGAAGGAAACATCGCCATCTATAGGCTATGCAGCCTACCTGCACAGGAAGTGATGTTGCGGGCACTGATAGGGCCGTGCCTAGTTATTTGTGCAAAATCAGCATGCACCATATGTAAAACATACAACTAATAATTTGTCCAGTGTGGAAATGTGCTTTTTTCCACGCGTAGCTGACCTAATCAACAAAGAAAAGGGGGGAAGAGAACAACATTTAAATGTAGCAATGAATTTAAAATCCAGGTTCAGCTGAAGCTGCATCTATGGGCAGATCTGTGACGGTACAATTGTGTCCAAGACGAAAGGTACTGTTAGCCACAGCCCCGAGGTTAAGTCACGAACAGAAAGTATGGTACTACCAGGCTCAACCACCAGTCCTTTAAGATTTTTGAGCCTGTGAGCTTAAGGAATCCCCTTTAACACTGTAACCTGATTGTTTATAGCATTGATTGTGCTATTAAGTCTGACTACACGCTTGTCTCGTGGGCTTCCTTACTGCTGTGGACTGGAGCTTGTTTGACACTACAAAGAACGGAGATTTGGTTTCATTTCTTTTTTTTTTTAAAGAAAAGAAAGAGGAGTGTAGCTTTTATTTAATGTAAAATAGCTGTTTTCTTTCATTTTATGTTTTAACTGTACTGATGCTGGAACCGTTTCAGGCTGACGTGAGGTTTGCTGATCTGAATAACACCAGCCATCTATCGATAAAGTTAGCGAATGATATTCAAAACACATATTCGTTTGTCTTTTTTACGCTCCAATTTGAACCATAAAACAAACAAAAAAAAAACAACAACAAAAACAGGGTCAGATCCTCAGAACTGTGCCGGGTTTCTGCCATGTCTTTTGGAAATGCTGTGTCATTCAGAGGTACTTCATGGTGCTGTGGGTTGAGGGTATAGACAGCAGTCACCTGGAGGTTCATTGGCCTGGCTCAGTTCTGGCGTTTGCACATTTGCTAATTGTGATGGGTAGTACATTGGGACTAATCTGTAATATTGATAATGACTATAATGAGATAAAGGGTATTGGATTGTGAAGTAATCCCTAGCGATCTGTATTTTGATACTTGAATGATTCTGCTTTTATAAATATATATATGTATATGGATGTATGTAAGTAATGTTTCATTTTTTTTTCTTCGGCCACGTTTGTCGGAACAAGAGAGCCGACAGTGTTTGAAAAGCTTCACATATCAATGGTACCCATCCCTGACCTGTCTTGGGGGTGAAAGGTGAGCGGGATCGGACTGAGAGATCTAACTCAGACGGACCTCAATACAGGCACACAGAGACAGATTGTAAATAATTACATTACATTACATTTACTTGACAGACGCTTTTATCCAAAACGACGTACAAAAAGGTTCAGTAAGGTACAATACTTATTTTGTACAGCTATTTCTAACCAAGAACACAGTTCACAGTGAACACTATTCTGACCTGACCTCTGCAAAGCCAACTAGGCAGAAGAATAAGCTACAGTATTAGGACAAATACAAATTACCAAGAAAGTGCTGGGATGGGGCAACATGTAACAAGTGTCATGAAAGGGTTTTTTTTTTAAATTTATTATTATTATTTTTTATATATAAAAGAGTGAAATATACAGTGTGGTGGTGGTTAGTCTAGGTATAGTCTGAAGAGATGAGTCTTCAGGCCACAGCGGAAGATGGGTAGTGAGGGGGAGGTTCGGAGAGAGACGGGGAGTTCGTTCCACCACTGGGGAGCTAGGGTGGAGAAGCTCTGTGATCCCTTTGGGCGGGTGGGAGGGGTTACAAGCCGCCCTGCTGCCGCAGAGCGGAGTGGTCAAGCAGGCACATAGAACCGAGTCATGTCCTGCAAGTAGATGGGGGCTGTCCTGTTGGCAGCAGTGTAGGCAAGGGTCAGGGCTTTGAACCGGATCCTGGCAGTGACCAGTAGCCAGTGGAGTGATCGCAGCAGCGGAGTGACGTGGAAGAATTTGGGAAGGTTGTAGATGAGTCGGGCAGCGGCATTCTGAATCATCTGTAATGGCTGTATGGCACAAGCTGGCAGGCTTGCAAATAATAATCTCGGGCTTCCAGTCTTTTTTAATTATTATTTTTCATAATTGTACAACTAATACATGATAAAAATGGCAACCAACGTTTTTTTTTTTGCTTGATTTATTTGCGTGAAACAATTTTAATAGGATGTCAGTTCCAATTCATTTTCTATTTTAATTTGTGTTAATTATGAATCTGTGGTGTGTATCTTGGAGGGTTATTTTGGAGTGTAAAGGGAACTATATTGCAATCTGAAACTTTGGAATCCCACTATGGAATCCTACAACATAAATATTACGAGTACAGAGCAATGTTTTAATTCTCACACGTGGAAAATATTACACTCCAATCATTCAACGGAACTGTAAGACCGTGTAAGCGCTTCGTCTTTGCAGTGTTTCTGTAGAGTGAGCGGTATCTCGAAACAGCCGGCCGACACAAGGATTTATCCTCTAACTGGTTTAATCCCTGGGAAAGGTATGGATAGGCTGTTACTCCAATTTACACAGCACCGCTTAGCTATAGCTTTTAGGCTAGCTATCTTCCGTTCAACAAGAATACCAGAAAACTGCTGCTGCGTCTCCACGCATTTTTTTCGCTTTTCTTCCCTTCCACACTGCGCCACCTCCTCTCTCTAAATTTAAAATTTACGGAGGCCTTAGTTATCTGGTGATCTTGACATAGCAAACGTTTTCTTGTGATCTTGTCCAATCCCATAATTCCAAATTGCTACAGTGAAAATGCACAAAATCCCGTACATGAATACCTGGGAAGGTCTTCAAGAATATTTAGGACTTTGCAGAAAATGGTTTGATTTCATAATTTTATTGAATTTTAAAAAGTGGTATGTATGAAATTGAATGAACATTTTGGAGGATTTTACCATCCCATGAATCCAGATTCCTACTGTGAAAACACTTTTTCCATGACTACCTGGGACTTCAGATATCTAGCTGAGTTTAACGATTTGATTTGATTATTTTATGGAATTTTAATTTTAATATTTAATTGCCATTTTGGAGATACTCCATTGTAGAGCATTTAATACTGAATTCTGGAGTATTTATTTATTGGCTTATTGAAATCGCAAGTCGTAATTTTATCTGCGGTAGATTCGCGCCACAAAGAGATTTACTGTAAACGAGCATTGTAGACTGCGCGCACAACTTTTAAGTGCGGATAGCAAGTAGTAACTTTAGATTTACTGTAAAGTGATTTACAGTAATGTAGACCGCGCACAAACTTTTTAAATGCGGATAGCTGGTCCCATCATGCAGGTGCAGTTGGCGTGACCGCAGCGACGAACTGTTTGTGGGTGGTGGGGGAAATTAGGTGGGAGAGAGAAGCTCTTAAGGTGTGGCTGTCATACGGCCATGAAACGTCCTGAAGAAGTATTAAACTCGGATCCGAACGCAGCCGGGAAGTTTGGAGTGTTGGGTTTTTAAGAAGTTATGGAACGAATAACTGCGCTTCTTTTTCTTTTACAGGCGTCAGTAACTGTTGTCAACACAGGTAAAATATTTAGCCTATATCCATTGATTTATGACGGTTTGAATAAATCACCAGCTTGGTTGAAAGCAAACCACGCACTTGACAGCGGTGGATGTTTGTGCGGGTAAACAAGCATTCCAGCTGATAGCAACGGATTGGCTTAGCGAATTTGTAATTAGCATACGTTACTTGTTTTCATGTGAATGTCTTATGTATACAAAAAAACTTTATACTTAGCAACGTAATTTTTTCTACTGTAAAATCAAACCGATTGGTGAACTTAAGATTCGTAACGTGCAAAAGGCGTGTTAAGCCTATACTTCGGCCTATAGGTTTTGGTTAGCCAGAGGTCGTTAATCGATTTACTGTTTAAGATATGTAGTTTTTTTAAATTCATAAAAAACTTACCAAAAACAATGCCCTTTAATGTGAGTTACGAGAATGCTTGTTTTCCGTTTGCCCCTCTGCAGTCTATTTGCTTCGCCACTGCAGTTGACGGTGGCTTCAAAAGTGTCCTGTTTTTTGTGGCAATTCCTCTGAATATCCCCAAAAATGTTATCTGCAATACAAATGTTAAAGTTTAAACGTTAAAGTGTCAGAATCTACACCATGTATTTGCTTTCTTTTATTCAATAATTTTATTCAGAATACGTTTTATTGTGAGCCACTTGTCTTATCAGTACAAAGTACAGCTAATTATATGCTTTAGTGCCCTATATGTCTTTGCCGACTTTAATAACCATAGTAGCCTACTGCCAAGAGTACAAAGTGCATTTGATACATAGCCTACTGTTATACGGAAAGAGTGAAGGATGTTGTACATTCACATAGAAACTCATTGTTGAATGAATGAAAGTAAATTTGTCTATTGTTTGTGTTAAAACTCACTTTTCCTTTGCGTTGTTCTAAGTGGGATGGTTGGAACAATGGTTCCAACCTATGGTTGATTCCAATTGATCATTAATAAAACACACTAGTTTACACATGTTGGAAAATAACACATATGTCAATAACTGTATTATTTTTTTAGTCTAAAGCATTTTTTGTGCATATTTATCAAGGGTGCCAATAATTCTGGAGCCCACTGTATATAACACTGTTGCCACATTGTCTGCCCACACCAATACACGCTCACACCTGAGCGCCATTTGGAAGTGGATTAGAGTGAGACATCTGTTCGCACAATCTAGCTATTTTTCAAGGTTCAAAAGTACGTTCCACTGTTCTGGAATCGCCCCCCACTGTGCCTGGGGCAGTGTTGCTATAAAACATACACCAACCTACGGTAATCCTTTTATGCAGTCGTTTGCAATATAGCGCAATGTGAATGTTTGACTTTTATTATGCCTCCTCGACGGCACAGCCGTGGCTGTAGGCATTATGTTTTCGGGTTGTCCGTCCGTCAAAGGTGGTCAAAGGTTAAGGTCACTGTGACCTCACAAAACACATTTTTGCCTTGAGAGAATACAAAACACATTTTTGCCTTGAGGAAATTTCTTCAAATTTGGCACAGACGTCCACTTGGACTCAAGGATGAACTGATTAGATTTTCGTGGTCAAAGGTCAAGGTCACTGTGACCTCACGTCCGTCCCATTCTCTTGTGAACGCTATATCTGGAACGCCTTGAGGGAATTTCTTCAAATTTGACACAAACGTCCACTTTGACTCAAGGATGAACTGATTAGATTTTGGTAGTCAAAGGTCAAGGTCACTGTGACCTCACAAAGCACATTTTTGGCCATAACTCAAGAATTCATATGCTAATTATGACAAAGTTAGACACAAATGTCTAATAGGATACAATGATCAAGTAATGACATTTTATATCGAAATGGTCAATCTAGCCAGGAAAAGGAACCAGGGAAGAAGTGAATTATCACATGCATGAAGCCTTTCCTCCTGGCTAGACCTCATTGTTTAGAGATTGTACTTAAGCTGTGCCCTTTCAAATGCAAGCTCTCCCCTGAGACTTAGGTGCCGAGAGCCATTGGAAAGCAACCCTGGGTGACTAGAAATTATAATATGTAAAGAGTCATTGATCTAGCCAGGAAAGGAACCAGGGAAGGAGTGAATTATCACATGCATGAAGCCTTGATGAAGTGATGACATTTTATATCCAAACTGGCTACTGGTTGGCGGAGGCATACAACCGCGAGGTGGTATTTCTAGTTCTTCATGCCATGCATAGCTATTTCTGACATACTGTGGCTAAAAATGGTAAATATCCCTCTAAATATGAATAGTGTAATTAAGAAAAATGATCAACTCATTAAAATTCTGGGATTGCAATTGTGGTTGGAACAAAAGCCAGCATGCGCATTGGTCCCCCAGGGCTGAATTTGAGACCCACTGAACTAATAGATATTCCCAAATCTAAACAGAACAACATAGCAGCAGTCACCAAATTACTAATACCAATTTAGCACTTGAGTACGCACACTCCTTGCACAAAAATAAATATACCATTAAATCTACTCACAAACTCTGTACTTACCTTGGTATTTTTGCCCCAGTCAGCCAGTTGATGCCATGTTTTTCGTCACCTGCCTTAAAATTTGTCTACAATACAAGCAAGGAATAAGAAGTAATAAAAATGAATACCAGAAAACTGCTGCTGCGTCTCCACGCATTTTTTTCGCTTTTCTTCCCTTCCACACTGCGCCACCTCCTCTCTCTAAATTTAAAATTTACGGAGGCCTTAGTTATCTGGTGATCTTGACATAGCAAACGTTTTCTTGTGATCTTGTCCAATCCCATAATTCCAAATTGCTACAGTGAAAATGCACAAAATCCCGTACATGAATACCTGGGAAGGTCTTCAAGAATATTTAGGACTTTGCAGAAAATGGTTTGATTTCATAATTTTATTGAATTTTAAAAAGTGGTATGTATGAAATTGAATGAACATTTTGGAGGATTTTACCATCCCATGAATCCAGATTCCTACTGTGAAAACACTTTTTCCATGACTACCTGGGACTTCAGATATCTAGCTGAGTTTAACGATTTGATTTGATTATTTTATGGAATTTTAATTTTAATATTTAATTGCCATTTTGGAGATACTCCATTGTAGAGCATTTAATACTGAATTCTGGAGTATTTATTTATTGGCTTATTGAAATCGCAAGTCGTAATTTTATCTGCGGTAGATTCGCGCCACAAAGAGATTTACTGTAAACGAGCATTGCAGACTGCGCGCACAATTTTTAAGTGCGGATAGCAAGTAGTAACTTTAGATTTACTGTAAAGTGATTTACAGTAATGTAGACCGCGCACAAACTTTTTAAATGCGGATAGCTGGTCCCATCATGCAGGTGCAGTTGGCGTGACCGCAGCGACGAACTGTTTGTGGGTGGTGGGGGAAATTAGGTGGGAGAGAGAAGCTCTTAAGGTGTGGCTGTCATACGGCCATGAAACGTCCTGAAGAAGTATTAAACTCGGATCCGAACGCAGCCGGGAAGTTTGGAGTGTTGGGTTTTTAAGAAGTTATGGAACGAATAACTGCGCTTCTTTTTCTTTTACAGGCGTCAGTAACTGTTGTCAACACAGGTAAAATATTTAGCCTATATCCATTGATTTATGACGGTTTGAATAAATCACCAGCTTGGTTGAAAGCAAACCACGCACTTGACAGCGGTGGATGTTTGTGCGGGTAAACAAGCATTCCAGCTGATAGCAACGGATTGGCTTAGCGAATTTGTAATTAGCATACGTTACTTGTTTTCATGTGAATGTCTTATGTATACAAAAAAACTTTATACTTAGCAACGTAATTTTTTCTACTGTAAAATCAAACCGATTGGTGAACTTAAGATTCGTAACGTGCAAAAGGCGTGTTAAGCCTATACTTCGGCCTATAGGTTTTGGTTAGCCAGAGGTCGTTAATCGATTTACTGTTTAAGATATGTAGTTTTTTTAAATTCATAAAAAACTTACCAAAAACAATGCCCTTTAATGTGAGTTACGAGAATGCTTGTTTTCCGTTTGCCCCTCTGCAGTCTATTTGCTTCGCCACTGCAGTTGACGGTGGCTTCAAAAGTGTCCTGTTTTTTGTGGCAATTCCTCTGAATATGCCCAAAAATGTTATCTGCAATACAAATGTTAAAGTTTAAACGTTAAAGTGTCAGAATCTACACCATGTATTTGCTTTCTTTTATTCAATAATTTTATTCAGAATACGTTTTATTGTGAGCCACTTGTCTTATCAGTACAAAGTACAGCTAATTATATGCTTTAGTGCCCTATATGTCTTTGCCGACTTTAATAACCATAGTAGCCTACTGCCAAGAGTACAAAGTGCATTTGATACATAGCCTACTGTTATACGGAAAGAGTGAAGGATGTTGTACATTCACATAGAAACTCATTGTTGAATGAATGAAAGTAAATTTGTCTATTGTTTGTGTTAAAACTCACCTTTCCTTTGCGTTGTTCTAAGTGGGATGGTTGGAACAATGGTTCCAACCTATGGTTGATTCCAATTGATCATTAATAAAACACACTAGTTTACACATGTTGGAAAATAACACATATGTCAATAACTGTATTATTGTTAGACACAAATGTCTAATAGGATACAATGATCAAGTAATGACATTTTATATCGAAATGGTCAATCTAGCCAGGAAAAGGAACCAGGGAAGAAGTGAATTATCACATGCATGAAGCCTTTCCTCCTGGCTAGACCTCATTGTTTAGAGATTGTACTTAAGCTGTGCCCTTTCAAATGCAAGCTCTCCCCTGAGACTTAGGTGCCGAGAGCCATTGGAAAGCAACCCTGGGTGACTAGAAATTATAATATGTAAAGAGTCATTGATCTAGCCAGGAAAGGAACCAGGGAAGGAGTGAATTATCACATGCATGAAGCCTTGATGAAGTGATGACATTTTATATCCAAACTGGCTACTGGTTGGCGGAGGCATACAACCGCGAGGCGGTATTTCTAGTTCTTCATGCCATGCATAGCTATTTCTGACATACTGTGGCTAAAAATGGTAAATATCCCTCTAAATATGAATAGTGTAATTAAGAAAAATGATCAACTCATTAAAATTCTGGGATTGCAATTGTGGTTGGAACAAAAGCCAGCATGCGCATTGGTCCCCCAGGGCTGAATTTGAGACCCACTGAACTAATAGATATTCCCAAATCTAAACAGAACAACATAGCAGCAGTCACCAAATTACTAATACCAATTTAGCACTTGAGTACGCACACTCCTTGCACAAAAATAAATATACCATTAAATCTACTCACAAACTCTGTACTTACCTTGGTATTTTTGCCCCAGTCAGCCAGTTGATGCCATGTTTTTCGTCACCTGCCTTAAAATTTGTCTACAATACAAGCAAGGAATAAGAAGTAATAAAAATGATGTCTAATTGTATTATTGTTTTCAATTGTTCAATTATTGGTTTTTGGTTGTCTCGTTTTCCCTTCCCTCTCTGTGGCCTGATTGTTCATGGTGCCCTCCTGTGTCTCATCAGTGTCTGCTCTATTTAAGTTCCCTTCTTCCTTGACTCAGGTGCTGGATCCTTGGTAGTGTTGGTTGTTTGTTTGTGTATGCCTCTGCTCATGTTCCTGCCCCGTGTGTTCCTACCCATGTTCGGTTTTCTACGTGCTTTTGGACTTTTGGATTTTCTGTGGTTCCGTGTTTTTGTAGATTTACCTTGTGTTTTTTTGAAGAGTTGCCCTGCGAGGCCTTTTGTTCCCTCTTGTTCCCTTTTTTAAGTAAAGTCTTTTGTTCATATCATTTGGAGTTTTGAGTTTTTCCCCCTCACTCTGCGTTTGGGTCCTAACCCCCCCTCCCGTAACCTGACAGAGAAGTGGGTCTCATGTCGATTGGTGTCTGCTAGCGGCTAGCCATTTTCTTCGCTAACTCGGTTTGGCTAGGCATGTCTGAAGGTTGAAGTTATATCAAATTCGTCTTTTGAATTTATTATATATAGTTTAACTGTTAAAATATAATTCAGCAACTCTTCTAATGAATGTTGGTATGTTTCCCCACAGGTTCACACTCAATGTGGGTGTTTGCAACATTTATTCACGGGCAGACCCAATTCCCAGAATTCAGTATTCTGGGATTTGTGGATGATCTTCAGGTGCTGTACTATGACCGCAACATCAAGAAACTTGTCTCTCGAAGCCAACCAAGCTCCACAAAGGGAGTTGAAGATATTATGCTTCTAGGTGCAAACATTGTGATAGAAGACATGTACACTTACATGAAAAATCCATCACATCGTGCAAGGCTCTTCGGCAATCACACTGGAGGTGAGCTGAGTGCGGGCAGGTGTTCAGTTCAGGCCCCGTCAACATTCAGAAGACCACACTACATTAAATTTCATTACACTATTATACAAAAGGGCCATGGTTTGTCCGTAGCGTGCCAGCTTGCCATACTGGTAAGTTTCCTGTTTGCTGACTCAGAGGATTGTTCAGAGATGGGATGACCCTATGATCTAAGTGAATTTTCGGAGAAAATAAGAATCTGTGATAAGGTTGTTTGGAAAAAGCTACAGCTCAAATATAGTTGATGAAGCCCATATGCAAGTTGGCAAAGTGAGCCAGTTACATCATCTGCAGTAAAAAAAAATATCCTAAATGTAGGGTAACGGTACATTCACAGAATCAATTACTAACAGCCAGCAGTAAGAGGGCATTAAGACTGTTTCTGTGAATCAGTATTCAAAGTTTTGGTTTTGTGAGTAGACTAGACTACATGTATTCTTATTTTATACCAAACTGAGTCTAGAACATACTGTGGGTTGATGCTTGAAACTTCTGGCTTATTTGCCTTTTTTCTTTGTTTTGAAGGAGTTCGTGTTCATCAGAAGCTGGCTGGATGTGTGCTGGACAATGACAAGCCCAGTCAGGTCATGGTGTGGGATGCTTATGATGGAATAAAAGTGATGCATTTTGACTTGCATAATCACACAGTCAACCCTCTATGGCCAGAGTTTATATGGACCACAAAGGCAGCAGAGATTTTTCTAATGGAATTAATAAATATTTATCAGCCTATTTGTGTCCAAACATTGAAGTACTATCTGGAGAAAGAAAAGAACATTGTGCTTAGAAAAGGTAAGGATTATAACCTTCAACATACACCTGACTAAAATGCATGTTCATTACACCCTGATACTGTACAGTGTGGAATTACTGTACTGTTACATTTCCTGTGGCCAGGAAAAATTGTATCCCAATAGGTTTGCATTTCACTATATATTTTACCTTATTTTGTTACCTTAGTATATGTTGCAGTTCTGATTGGTTTGGTAGGGAGGCTCTTTGGTCTGACCTATTGCTGGAGGGCCCAGACCTGCCCTTTATAGTTTTAATGATTTGTATGACCAGGCTGTTTTCTCTTATTTTTTGTTATGTTTCATATGTAAATGATTTTCTGGCTAAATTGCAACTACCTTTTCTGGGCTTCAGTGTCTTTGTATGTTGCAGTGCTGTGGATGTGAGGAAAGGTATATTTACTCGATAGCGCCGCATTCGGCTATATAAGGTCAAGCCCCCATCACAGCAATAACCTGTCATTTTTCTCACTAACTTTTGTATATTTCCATCCCATGTGAGGAATCTCAGCTTCCCTGTGTCCCTGTATAACAGCTACTTCTCTGGCTGATGCACTGTTGTTTCCCCCTTCAGAGCGGCCCAGAGTCAGACTAATCCAGAAGACATGCAGGGAGACTGGAGTGGTGAAGGTGAGCTGTCTGGCCACTGGCTTCTACCCCCGGCACATCAAACTGACCATGCTGAGAGACGACCGTCCCATTCCAGACGAGGAGCTCATTTTCGGGGAGGTGTTACCCAACGGAGACGGGACGTACCAGACGAGGAGAACCCTTAGTATCAGTTCGGAGAAAGCGAGAGAGAAACACCGTTACACCTGCTCTGTCACACACCTTACTCTGGACAACAAGCTGGACATCAACTGGGGTAATGCACGTAAATACTGTACATGTTCTGCAGCACATTATTGTATTATTGTGGAGTCAGTGGGACAGGGTGGAAGAACATTGCGTTTTGTGCAAGTGCATATTTGTAAAGTCTGCTACTTTCCATAAACATTAACCAATTTACTTACTGATTTTGTCAATGTATTACACTGTTTTACAGAATCAGGTGAAGGCGCTAATGTTGCAGTCATCAGTTCTATGGTTGTAGTGCTTGTTCTGGTTCTGGTTCTGATCTTTGCCATCCCTGCGTTTATCGTCTATAAGAAGAGATGCAGAGGTGAGGGCATAACCGGTATTTATTGGTATGTGTGGAATGAAGAAAGGGTGTAATATTGTTTTCCTAATAAATTTCTCTTTTTACAGGCATCTAGACCTCCTTTGGATACTTGCTTGCTAAAGGTAAGTGTCTAAATTTTAATGTTACAGAGGAGTATACTGTTCTGTCCCTTCTGAAGATGTATCGCTGATGGTTTGTGCTCTCAGTTTTAGAGTCTGAAGACCCAGCTTCACACTCCTCTATCATTTATTGTACCTGGTCAGGATGAGTAATTTTCTTTTTAGTATTCAATGGAATTGCAGACTCTGGTAATTATGGTTCTCTTGCTATAAAATAGTCAAGTGCCTTACTTTTATTGGTGCGAGTGTTTGCTGTAAAGTGGTATATTGAATCAAGTGCGCTTCAATGGACATGCAGAACGCCATCTGCAATTGCCACGACACTGTCAACATCCCATATGCCTATTATCTTATTAATATATTGTTTTCATTATTAGGGGGGCAAGCACCACAGGTGCTGGAGCCACTCTTGTTTTAGTTTTAGTTTTATTTGATGACTTTTCCTGCCAATGCAACTTAAGTTCATGCATAGCAAAACTCACTGAACTTTGCACATCTGTAGAGCACTTTAACTTTAAGGCTCTTGGGCTGCTGGTAGCTCATCATGTTAAAGTACTGCTCCAATGCATGGATAGGCCCCATTGTCTGGTATTGTCTGGGCCATGCTAGCATCATCCAGGATGACAATGCCTCATTGTGCACCAGCAACCCCTGCTGGTTGGTCATTCGCTCTCACTTTCAGCTGCGCAATGCGTCTTCCTCCAATGGTATATCTGCTTAGACGTATTTTTGAATTTTGTGTAGAACACCAAGTTCACAATTTCACTGATCTGGGCAGCATGTTCTTTAGCCTTTACCTACCTTACTTGAAAAATGGACCAGATCTATTATGAATGCATTTACTGAGATAATTAAGTGCAATGAAATTAAGCTATTTTGCATTTGTGATTATCTGGTCACTCAAGTGTCGTGATGGAAGCGTTGCAAGTTAAATGAAATGCATTTTCCATCAAGCCTTTAGGTTTTCATCATATGCTTTCAACACATAACTTGTGTTATCCAAGACACTTGCTGCTACTGTAACCCACTCAATATGAACATTGCCAATAAAGGGTAATTATCTGTTTCGTAGTAGCTGTGTTTCCCCCAGCAGAGGGCACTAGTGGCGCATTATGGAAAAGTACTGGGTTCAGACTAACTTGAACAGAACAACAAAAGTCACTGCAAAGCAGCTTTTCCACTGCATGGTACCGGCTCAACTCGACTTGACTCTACTCTACTCGCTTTTGGTACCAGGTATTTTGTTTTCCACTGCAGATAGTACCCCCCGTCAATGTAGCTGGTCGTCATAGCGACGCCTCATGAAAATGAAAATGAAAATGATTCTCTCTGAGTGGTCTGGAGTGTTTTCACGTCATCTTTTGGTATCGCCTCAGCTCGCTTGGAACCTTGATGGAGGTGATACCAAATAAAGTACCAGGTGCCAGGTACTATCCACAACTTTTACCCGATGGCAAACCAAAACTGTTGAGTAGAGTCGAGTTGAGCCAGTACCCTGCGGTGGAAAAGCGGCTCAAGAGACACAGCACTAGCTACATGGAAAGAACTAGTTTAAACTATTAACTTTCAGTTCTGTTAAAAGATTTACAAGAACACAACTAAGTTTATCATTGGTTTAACATCTGCATTTGCATGCTGCGGATTCCTTTTTGTGTTGTTTTGTTTGAATTCTCCGGTTGGTTTTTTCTGTGCTTGATTCTGATAGAGAAGAAAATAACTTTGGCCGAGCCAGTGGACGATTCACCACCCATGAACAGTGCACTAGTGCTACAGAGGAGAAGACGGATCAGCACTGCATCCCATCTCTACTAAACTACAGATAAGCTTAGAGATCTCCTCCATAATACTAAGACAAATCATACCATCTGGGTAGATGGACATTGGACACTATTTTATTTTGAAACTTATTATAGAAGCAGAGCTCTGATATTTTTGTTTTGTTTGGATTATCCAATTGTTTTGACTATATAGCTTTGTATATTTGCAGATTTAAATAGATCACTTCAAATACGTTTTGTATTTTTTTAAATTGCAGTTTCCATCAATTTTAATGGAAAAATCAGATATTTAACCAATTCAATTAAGGTTAGGGTAATGAAAGTTGAGTCTGAGGGTTGAGGCAATTCACAGCTGTGTTCAGCAGCTTAAAGAAAGGTTAGGACATGGGTTTGTTTTGGATTTTGGATGAGACAAAAAATTTCTCTAGTAGCATGGGTACCTATGACCATAAATATATGGTCATACTTGTATTTTTATGTATTTTTATTTTTCCATAGATTGTGTTGTTGCCGTTCTCGTTGTTAGTGTTAATCAGTTTAACCATCAGGGTCCAAGTTGAACTATGCGGTTGTTCCCTGTACTTGGACCGGTACTTCTCTCTAGGGGTTTCGTCATACTTGTTCCTGGTTATGGTTATACACTTTGTTGTACGTCGCTCTGGATAAGAGCGTCTGCCAAATGCCTGTAATGTAATGTAAAAATATATTCATAATATATTCATATTTTTTCAGGGAAATGGTTATTTTTTAAATAACCTCAACCATATTATTTTGCATTTGTATTATTTAATTCATGATTTTAGCTTTGTTTTTCATCAATTCTAAATGAGTAATTAGATGTTTTCAAAAGTACCTATGGTTTCAATTAAGTTTTAGGGCTCAAATTAGGGTTAGGAAAATTAGGAAAACAGCGAGTCTGAGGGTTAAGGTGAGTTAGGCAGCTTGAAGAACAGTTAGTACATGGGTTTCTTAATGATTTTGAATCAGCCAAATATTTTCTATAGTAGCATGTGTACCTATGGCCATTGATTACAATATATATTACAATTACAATATATACATTTTCATATTTGAAAAATGACTAACATTTACAAAGCATAAATCGTCTGTTTTCATAACTTACATTTTTTTAAATGTATTATTTTATGTAATAATCACAATGAAATTTTGATGCACTACTCATTACACTGTTTTACAGACCCAGCAACACCGGTGCCATTCTATGTTTGTAGTGTCAGTTCTGGGTCTGATCTTAGGCATCTCTGCGTTTGCTTCCTGTGAAGGGAAGACTGTTTAAGAGCCCAGGAAAGAGAGGTAGCATTTACAGGGTCATCATGACTGGACAAAGGGTGTTATTGTGTTCCAAAAAAAGAAAAGAAAAGATAACTGAATTGTGTTGGCCAGAGGTGGTTGTGGCACAAATAAACCTAACAGAGTGTTTGTGTCAAAGGCAAACACACACACACACACACACACACACACACACACACACAAAAGATATACATAGCCTATAGCAGTATTTATATCCTTGCATGGTATTAGAGCTTCAAATAGCTTTGTGTAAATTCTGATAAAGTGGAATACATATGTTTTCACCTGGCAAAACATTCTGCAAATGTTCAGATACAAATAAAAATCTTTTGTTAAACAGGCGTGGAAATGATTTCTGCTTTGTACACAAGGCCAGTTCTTAAATTACAGAGCTGCTGGGCCTTAAATTAGACACAGATCCATCTTCCACAAGTTAGCTTACTTTCCACCGTAGGTTCACTTCTAATTTGTCAATTTTGTGAATCATTTTATTTTTTTCTGTTAAATGAATGTACCGATGACACGTGTTCTTTTCGGTCAAAATGACAGCACAATATTAAGATTCATGCGTCAACTCCCAAGTGCCAAAAACCTACTCCTGGCTCCTATGTGTCATGAACATTTTACATTAAAATGACTGTACATTTAAATACGCTTTAAATGTGTAACAGTCATTTGCAGATTTGTGCAGATTTCTGTTGATGAAATTATGTTTTGATATGCAGAGGGGATTGAATGAAAACATGAAAGCTTCCACGAGGTTAAGAACACCAATTCCATTCATTTAAAAAAAGACAAAATACAAAATCCAGACACTTTTTACATGAGCAATAACAATTTTCAAGTGCAAATACCATTATCGACTCTATGATAAATCATAGCAAACTCTTATTTAAAAAAGCAAAAGAAAAACAAAACAAACCCAAAAAAAACATCCATGTGTTCAGTTTCAGAGAGAAAAGGATGAGGGGGATCTTATGAGTTTGCAGGGAAATGGCATGAATAGAAGGTGTGTGGGGAGGGAATCGAGGCAGGAGTCGGGGGGGGGGGGGGGGGGGTTGTTGAATGGTGATATGTAGGAAGAAATAACCAAAAACAAAGCAGATATAAATACTGGAGGCAACAAGAAAACTTGAAGGTTGGCCTTTTGAACATTCAAAAGAATACATCAATGGCATTCCTACTATAGCTTCTCTGCTAATGGGTGAGCATGACAAGGACAACCATCTGTGCCTCTACTGAAATGTCTGTCCAGGAGTCCAACATCCTTGCCTTTTTTTGTCTTTGAACCACCAATTATTACACGGATCACTGGCTGGTGATGTAGTTGTACCTGTGCACCACCCAGAGTTACATCTTCTGTATTCACAATGAAAACAACGATCTGGCGTAAAGTACAAACTGACTCCTGAAAGTGAGAAAGCAAATACTGAACAAGTACAGAAATCAATGTTCTGTTCAAAGGGCATCTCAAAAACAATTACAGAGGGAGTCGTTCTCAAAATATAACTGGTGTCGATTCAGAAATACATTTATGTACACATTGTTGATTATTCAATCTTTTTTGTGAATTTCAGTGTAAGGGATGCAAGATTTCTTTTCTTTTTTAAAAGGCAAAATCAAAAACTAGTCACTATATCTTATAATTACTCCTAAGAATAAATTCTTTCAAAACATAAAATTAAGACATTCCATTATACAGTTTTGGCAGTTTTAAATATTGTTCTTGGTTTTTTTATGCACAGAAAAGGACATATGGAGACTAAATTCATTGCACATACAACAAAGGTAGGGTGACAAGTCTTGATCTAGTGCACAAGATAATCATTTGTCCTGCCATGGGGGGCAGTCTTTGGAAGAGCTGGCTTTAACGGGACAGACTATTTTTGAGATATAGGGAAGGGGAGAAGTTATGTCTTTGGAATTAGGGAGTGAGGGGGGCAAGGAGGGCAGTACGTAGTTTAGGGTCGTGCTCCGGGGAAGTCAACCCTCGGGCACAACCCTCGTCTAAGTCCGTTGGTCAATTACAACATTCACTGAAAACAACGAAACCGGTTTACCATAGAAAGAGCTTCCTTTCTCAGCACGCAAAATAAACTCGTTATCACGGTCCTGGGATCGTAGCTTGACCGTCCTCGATAACTGACCTGCGTACGTGTGCCAGAATCCGGTCTATCCTTTAATCGCCACTTTAAATGCAGCCTTTTATAACAACGATGCTTTTTTCCTCGTGAAGAAACAGGAGGGGGGGGGGGGGGGGGGGGGTCCTCCTGAGGGAAGGAGGCTAAAACGCAAGGTCAAAAGACGAGATCGAAGTTTTAAAGTGACCTTTCGGAGCGAGCAGCAAAGACGTCTCTCGGCCTCTTTCACAGTGTGGAGTGCTATGACAGCACTGCTCCCACACATACAGCTCTGTTTTCTTTTCCCAAAGATTTTCTCATTTTATGTTCGAAAAAAAACAAACAAAAAAGAACAATCCTATATTTTTTCGCTTTGATAAGTTAGTTAATTGGAATATAAAATAATTGTTCTAAAAGTAAGCAACAGACAATAATACAACACAAACGAACCGAACAGATACAAGAAATCAACTGTTTTAACAGCAATATCTTAATAAGAAAATTGCTCTAAGAGCTCGTAACATTTGGTTTTGAATGCTATGAAATGAAAAAAAGACCCTACTTTAGGAGAGAATGGTAGAGGTCATAGAATGTTGTAAAATTATTAAAGGATAAATGAGCTGGGATTTGGTAAGAGCTGGAGCTGGGCTGAAACTGGTGGCTGTATATCCATAATAAGCCACTCTTTTAGGGAGGCCTGTTCTCACTTGCCAGGTGTAGATCCCATTCATAGGGCTTACCAAATGGCCACTACATTCATCTCTTAATATTCATAATTCATAATAATTCATCACTGCTTGGTTGGCAGAGTATTCCTAAATGTTCAATGAAAAGAAAAGCACTTTGCTTCTCCCTCACCCTGGCTAAGCAAGACATTTCTTTTGAAATGTTTAATATTCCCTTATTACTGTAATAAGAGATTATTGGGACAGTGGACCCATCTGCAAATAGCAGCCAAATGCTCAGTGGGGGGGGGGGGGGGTTCTTCTCAGGAAGGAAAAATAATGAAAACAAAAACAAACAGACAAACAACATATAAACACAAATATTCATACGGGACGCAAAAGTCTAACCAAGTCTACGTGTGATGTGATTTTGATGGGCGAAGCTCTGCTGTGAGTGGCAGATTGGAGGGAGGGAGGAGCGGGAGAAAAAAAACAAAAAACAAAGCCAAACATGAAAGTCTGCATAGTGAAGTATGTTTTCAAAGCCGCTGGAGAAAGTAAAAGTTCCGTGTTGTCTTGTTGCTAGGAGCCCTGCAGGTATGGGGCGGGGCCTGGTGGCGTTGGGGGAGGGCGGGGCCCGGGGACTACTTGTATGGCCGCAGGAATTCTGAGACTTTGCTGCTGATGAGGCGTATGAAGGAGCGGGGCAGCATCTCGTTGGACTCCCTGGTCGTGTATTTGAAGTAGTTGAGTGGGTGGGCCAGCACATCGAACAGGGTCTTTATCAACTTTTTGTCCTGCAGAGAAAAGGAGAACCAGCAAACACCTGAGAACAGCGTTCAGACTTTTCTGTGTGCAGTACAACGCGGCCATTTTAAAAGTTAGAGGGTCTCCTTTGCTGTTTTTCTTCACATTGCACAGAGTGACCCAGGAAGACAATACATACACTAAGACAACATCAGGTAACAGGAAGAGGAAATGTTTAGTTTGACGTCCATTCACAAATAGTTTAATGTCTGAGAGAGGTAGTGTTTGGTTGATGTTAAAATGCTGTTGTCACTCTATAACAGGAATTATTAATGAGTTTAAGGGCCTTGGTTTATTTATACAGTGTTTGATGATGTTGAGGTGTAGATACTATATTTTGATTATTTTAAGTAGTAAACACAGTGGGATAGTATTGTTTTGGATGGTTGGTCTTTGCATTTTGTTGCCTTGAGTTCTCACCTTGAGGATTTCTTGGTGATTTTCAGAGGCGTAGAGTCTTCCATCCCTCACAATGTTTTCCACCAGCTGTTCATAGTCCTCTGAAACATAAAAACAAAGCATTGACATTTCCCAAACCACATCTACTGACATGACAAATTCTACTGCCATATTTCTAAGCCACTGTTAAACCGATATAAAATGCAGATTTCTTTCTAAAACCTGGTACATGTTTGGGTGAGTATAATCACTTCAGATCAGGCCTTGCTGACTGTTCTCTGGCAGATTTTGTGTGAAAGTGTGTGTAGATCTGGGAATTCCTCTGAATCACGGTCCTTATGCTGCATAGTTCAGGAGGTACTGTAGTTGCCTATTAGCAATCTAAACAGGAAACAGGAAAGCAAGCTGGCTTCCAAAGTAGAATAAATACTTTTAGAGGTAGCAACATATAAAACAGGCTAAAACAGGCAAAAATTATATTATTATTTGTTATATTATTTGCTTTCTAAGTTGTTACGTATCTACTATTATCTGCTTTCATAATTTCCATAAATATTTGGTCAGCAGCTATTCCTGTGTTAAAATACAAGGATTAAGTTTGTTATGAGCTGTCAATCAACAGTGAAATAGCAAAGGAAATTGTGGTTTTATCTGGAAAAGTATTTTTCCAGAAAGTTTTACATTAAAAAGCCTCAAACTTCAAATAAAGGGGGCTTAATTTTGTTAGACAGAACAAAAATGAACATAACCCAGATACAGTGCAAGATTCATGACTGCCAGAGATTCATTTTCTTTGGAAAATTGGTTGAATTGTCATTCTTGTGGTCTGAAAAACCTTATTTTCATTTAGGCATTTTGCCATTTTGATTTCTCGTGAATCGTGAAATGAATAAAAACAAATTTTAAAATTGGACTAGTTTCACAGGATAAACATTTTCTATATTGTGCATTTAACATTTATATTTTTAGTTTTTGCTGTGAAATATATTTATCATATTTCCCAGCAATATCTGAAAGTGGCAATGACATAGATTTGCCCATATATTTTGTGCAGTATTGCAATATACAAAAAATATATAATTTGAATTCATATATTTCATCTCCATATTGTGACAGACGGCAGGAATTGGTAGTGGAGAACAGGTACCTGGCAGCACGTTGGCTCCACCCCCGAACCACGGAAGGTGTTCCGGCAATAATCAGACGCACCGGTCGGTCATTACGCAATCAAGGCTCGGGGATAAAGCGAGAGCCGAAACATGAGGTAATTGCAAAGTATCGTGAGGGAAACGCGTTTGGTGAGGAGAGAGAGAGAGAGAGAGAGAGCATTGCGAAATATCAGATTGAATTACTGTTGTGACCTGGACTGCCTGACTACCCGCTTGTGTATCGACTCGTTTTGTTTGAGAACCCGGCTTTGGATTTGGACTTTGGATTTGGACTTTGGAATACAGATACGGATTGTGGAATTGGACTGGTTGCCTGATTTCCCCCCTTCCCCTTTGTGAGTTTCCCCCAATAAACTTTCCTTGTTTAATTATATTTTGTTTTTGTGTTTTAGTTATTCAACTTGTGACGTGGAAAACCCCACACCCCTGGTTCTGCTACAATATATTGAATGACTAGAAGTAGAATGGTTCTTTTCATTAAAAGCAATGCCTACAGGTCTGAGAGAGCCATATTGGGTCAGATCAGGTCAGACGTGTTCCTACTCGGATGTGAGTTATGCTGCTGTGAAGAATTTCCACGGTGCCTGTTAATTCAGCAGGCTCTTTGGACTGAATATAATAAGCCTGGGGTACAGAGAGAAAGCGTGGGATGGCTACAATTCAATTTAATTTGTCTAGCTGTATTTGTATAACTTGTTTCAGGCACTGTCACAAAGATACTTCACAGGGAAATGTGAAATAGACTAGACCTGAACCCTCAAATAACCAACTAGCCATGTAAAAAAAACACACACACACATCCCTTCTGACCGTAAATGTGGTGTGGTGTTCATTGTCACACTCAGGGTGGGCGTAGGTGTGACGATGACTCACAGTTCTTCCTCATGACCAGTACGTCTCCACACTCATCCTCTGAGGGCAGGAATATCTCGGGCACTACGATGAGAATCTTGCGTTTTGGCGGGGGGTTGATGTTCCAGGTGCATTCCACGTTGGCGGGGTAGTTTCCTGGATAGTTGGGCGACTCAATATAGCCAGTAAACTCGCCCATCTCTCCCCCACACTCCCTATCTGCGACACACACACACACACACATACACACATATGACACAGGAGAGTGTGACACCAGTTAACAAAACAGGAAGAAAACAGGCACCCTCAAACATGGACTGGTGAAGCGTGATGTGTAGAAGACAACATTTTGACATTACAAGTATTTATCGAGTCTCAAGGTATGGTAATGTTGACATATTTTCTACTACTCTCTGAATTGTACCACAGGAATAAACCACAGCAACCCATGTCTTCTGTGCAGGCCTAGAGTAATAATATAATTCCCACATCCAGAAATATATATATATAGCAACATGCTATAGAAGTGTGTATTAAACAGCTTTGATATGTGCCAATGAACGGGGTGTGGTGGTGAAGTCTGACAGCATGTGTGTGAGGCACTCACTCTTGCACTGGGAGACAGAGGTGGCTCCATCGAATTTGGTAGTGATGTTGCCAGGGGTGGAGATGCAGTAGTTCTGCTGGAACTCAGTCTGGTATGTGCCAAGAGGGCAGCGAATGCACCAATGAACCGTGGTGTTGTAGTAATGCCCAGGAGAGCACTGGACTGCAGGCAGAACACACACACACACACACACACACACACATGCACACACACACACAAACGCACAAGCAGACACACACACACACACACACACACACACGTGAGACATCAGCTAGCCATCACATGTCATTCTCAAAACATTTCCTTAATACATTTATTACAGGTGCATTATCTTATTACCCCACAACACTGACAGAGTTCCCTGTTAACTGGACACAATATGATTCAGTATAATTTTAACTCACACCTCTATACAAGAGATGTAAATACTGTACATGATGAATGTAGAGCGTAACTTTTCTCTTGCTAAGAGACAGTGCCCAGAGTTATGTCCTTTGTTATAGATAGCAATGTGTGACTATATTCAAACATATCAGTTCTGCGTTTACCACATAAATTTAATACATTAGAAACATTTCAATTTAGCAAGCTAATACTAAAAGGCTTATGACTGCTGTTGTTTTTACAAGTTACAACAGTCAATCTCATTTCATATTATCTACTGCAGCTTCCGACTGGCTGTACAGTAGATCAGAATGAAATGTCCATATGCAAGATAATAATCCACAGTACTGGGAGGCCACACAGCAAGGCTGATCCAGTCTGGTGTGTTGGGCCGCTCACCTTTGGCCTCACAGTCGTGGAAGGAGCTGGCCCCTTCGCGTTTGGTGCTCAGCCCCCCTCCACAGGGGAAGCAGAGCGTTCGGCCCGGGTCAGGCTGGTAGGAGCCCTGCGGGCACGGCTGGCAGGGCTTAAACCCGTCACTGGAGTAGTACCCCGTCGGGCACTGGCCTGCATTCGGAGAAGCAAACGGTTCAAAGTTCGGAAAACAAAGCACGGTCCTCCAGTTGTCTACTCACTATAATGTTCACGTACAGTGACTAGATAACAGTGTGTATTCAGTGAGCTGCTGTGGGATAGAGCACTCTTTGCTGTGTTCTTTTGAAATTAAACGGTTGAAATATCACAATTTCCCCAAGGGAGACATCAAACTGAACAATGAAACAGATCACAGTGTCCAAGGGCATTTGTATTTATAAATATGCATGAAGCACTGAATCCCATAAAACACTCTGTCCATAAGTGTCCTAAACATCAATTCAGAAAATTCAAGGACAACACTGACATGAGTAACAAAAGTGACATCTGTGTCTCTAACGGGATGAGTGATTGCAAATTCATTTGAAGAAATGAGAAGGAAACAGCGCCATCTATAGACTATGCAGCCTACCTGCACAGGATGTGATGTTGCGGGCACCGACAGGCCGTGCCTAGTTATTTGTGCACAATCAGCATGCAGCGTATGTAAAACATATAACTAATAATTTGTCCAGTGCGGAAATGTGCTTTTTTCCATGCGTAGCTGACCTAATCAACAAATAAAAGGGGGGAAGAGAACAACATTTAAATGTAGCACTGAATTTAAAATCCAGGTTCAGCTGAAGCTGCATCTATGGGCAGATCTGTGACGGTACAATTGTGTCCAAGATGAAAGGTACTGTTAGCAGGTACACAGCCCTGAGGTTAAGTCACGAACAGAAATTATGGTACTACCAGGCTCAACCACCAGTCCTTTAAGATGTTTGAGCCTGTGAGCTTAAGGAATCCCCTTTAACATTGTAACCTGATTGTTTATAGCATTGATTGTGCTGTTAAGTCTGACTACACGCTTGTCTCGTGGGCTTCCTTACTGCTGTGGACTGGAGCTTGTTTGACACTACAACTAACAGGGATTTGGTTTCATTTCTTTAAAAAAAAGAAAAGAAAGAGGAGTGTAGCTTTTATTTAATTTAAAATAGCTGTTTTCTTTCATTTTATGTTTTAAAATGTACTGATGCTGGAACTGTTTCAGGCTTACGTGAGGTTTGCTGATCTGAATAACCCCAGCCATCTATCAATAAAGTTAGCGAATGATATTCAAAACGCATATTCAGATGATTTGAATAAAACAAACAACAACAAAAAAAACAGGGTCAGATCCTCAGAACTATGCTGGGTTTCTGCCATGTCTTTTGGAAATTCTGTGTTATTCAGAGGTACTTCATGGTGCTGTGGGTTCAGCGTATAGACAGCAGTCACCTGGAGGTTCATTGGCCTGGCTCAGTTCTGGCGTTTGCACATTTGCTAATTGTGATGGGTAGTACATTGGGACTAATCTGTAATATTGATAATGACTATAATGAGATAAATGGTATTGGATTGTAAAGTAATCCCTAGCGATCTGTATTTTGATACTTGAATGATTCTGCTTTTATAAATATATATATGTATATGGATGTATGTAAGTAATGTTTCATTTTTTTTCTTCGGCCACGTTTGTCGGAACAAGAGAGCCGACAGTGTTTGAAAAGCTTCACATATCAATGGTACCCATCCCTGACCTGTCTTAAACTTTTTTGCAAAGGCAAAAAAGTTTAAGACTATGAAAACATAACCTCTTGAGACTTCTTAAAGGTTTATTTTTTAATATCTAAATCTATCTTATAGCTCTGACGAGCTCTTGATACAAGGAATAGCAGTTTGCAAGAGCTAAAAAGTAGTTTAGATGTACTTTAAAACCATAAAAGGTTTGTTAACCCTTGTATTGTTTGTAAATATTGAAGCAAGATAGGCCTGTATTTTGAGTTATGGTGGGGTGAGAACAATTAAAAGAGCACACTGTCCATCTAGAAGTTCTACTCTTCAAGAATATAGGACTATATAACCAAAATTGATACTCAAGAAAAGTTACATATAGCACTTTAAAAGGGACACTCTTCTGCTAAATTAACTGTTACCATGACAAAATAGTACTTAGTTAGAATGTTTTATCTTTTTATTTAACAATATAGTTTGAGCTGGGTCCACATTCAAAGCCCTCTCTCTCTGTGTCTCTCTCACACTCAATGACAGAGTTTATATGCATTGTCCATGCAAAAAAAGTAAAAAGTGAGAAAAATGGCTTTAAAGATTCTGTTCTGTTACATTCTAATTCTACTGAGAAGCATGATACAAAAATTTCCTAACTAACTTAGATGCTTGATTAATGTATTTTTTATTAGCTAGTTTTATCTGTATTAATTTCTGGACACTGCAGCAGCTTGTGAGACTGCTCCTCTCGTTACAATCATAATCGTCACTAGAATGCAGCCCTTTTAGCCTAACTCTCAGTTTTGCTAGCTCTTTACATTCACAAAACCTTAAAAATAAACACTTTCCCTTCCGTTTTCATGGGAAAAAATCACCATGTTGTAGTATGGAAATTGAAGTAGGCTAGTTGAATCACTCAAACATTTGAAATGCCATAAATTATTATTATTATTTTTCGCGCTGTTTTGGCGATTTGCCAACAATTTGCGGCCGCGACATCCGACGGGCTTCTCCACGTCACCATTTTAATCAGATGTATTGTAGCCTACCATTATAACAGTAGGCTAGCTCTAGATTAAAAAAAATGGTAGGTACGTTGCCTACGTAGCTCAGCTGGAACAGGTTCCGCTTCGGCTCAAACAAACACTGTTTATTTTCAGATAACGTTACATATTTATCACATTTATTTTTTACTTGTCCGATCAGACAACTGCATGAGGCATTCCACTTGCCCGAACAGAGTTAGGATCCGCCAGTTGTCATCACCGAATGATGGTTAACGCCAGTGCTTCAGATGGGCAGGAGCTGTCGGGACTTGTATATGAGTACCGACTCTTCTTTTGATTACCAACATTAATTTATTTTAAACAGTATGTATTTTGAGGAGTAGGTACCGGCACTTATTTTGGTCCAATTAAAACACTGGTTAACACTATGGTATTTTGTAGGCTAATATTTGAAGCGCCGCTACCTACCTTTTCCTCGTCTTTCGGTGGCTGAAGAAAAAAAAGTGACGCTTTGACCGAACGTGCGACATTCGCGCGCTGCAAGTCTTCCGACCACCTCAGAAAAGAGCAAGCACGGAGCGCGCGCGGCCTAGGCTCTTTTTGAAAATAAATATGTGGACGCGGCAGTATGGATTTGAAAGCGAATTTAGGCAGAAATATTTAGAAAGCTTAACGTTTTTAATTTAATTTAATTTATGAATTTAATATATAGGCTATATTCAATATATATATATATATATATATATATATATATATATATATATATATATTTTTTTATATTTTTTTATTATTTTTTTTATTTTTTTTATTTATTTTATTTTATTTTATTATTTTGTTTTGTTTTGTTTTGTTTTGTTTTGTTTTGTTTTGTTTTGTTTATTTATTTTTAAATCTTTTTTTTATTATTATGGTGTGGCGGCAAGGATTTTGCCGTGGCGCCACGCCAGGAAAAGGAACCAGGGAAGGAGTGAATTATCACATGCATGAAGCCTTGATGAAGTGATGACATTTTATATCCAAACTGGCTACTGTTTGGCCGAGGCATACAAGCGCGAGGCGGTATTTCTAGTTCTTCATGCCATGCATAGCTATTTCTGAAATACTGTGGCTTAAAAGGGTAAATATCCCTCTAAATATGAATAGTGTAATTTAAAAAAAATTATCAACTCATTAAAATTCTAGGATTGCAATTGTGGTTTGAACAAAAGCCAGCATGCGCATTAGTCCCCAAGGGCTGAATTTGAGGACCACTGAACTAATAGATATTCCCAAATCTAAACAGAACAACATAGCAGCAGTCACCAAATTATTAATACCAATTTAGCACTTGAGTACACACACTCCTTGCACAAAAATAAATATACCATTAAATCTACTCACAAACTCTGTACTTACCTTGGTACTTTTGCCCCAGTCAGGCAGTTGATGCCATGTTTTTTGTTATCTGCCTTAAAATTCGCCTACAATACAAGCAAGGAATAAGAAGTAATAAAAATGATTATTGTAATGCTGTGTGTGTGTAGTATAGTTGAATGACATCAATTGCTGTTAGAGGACATTTTGCATGGAATATTACTGAAAGTTAAAATGCAAGTTAACAAGTCAAATTTCACCTAAAATGGAATCTACTTTACTTCAGAGACTATACATTTTCATTTGCATTGTCTAATAAGCTATTACACGTTACAGAAAAGATAGCTTCAGCATGGGGGAATCGTAATTTCCCTGGCATCAAATAAGTCTGGACCAAACGATCCTGGTGTGAAAGCACCCTCAAATAGGCTTTATTCCCATCTCGCTTTCCCCGGGCCATTGCTTCCTTCCCCCAACTTCCCCTCGCTGCAGCCAGTAGTATGGAGCAGGATCACCTGACATCCAGAAGATGAAGAGACGTGGGTCTCATATGTCGATTGGTTTCTGCTAGCGGCTAGACATTTTCTTCGCTAACTCGGTTTGGCTAGGCATGTCTGAAGGTTGAAGTTAAATCAAATTTGTCTTTTGAATTTATATATAGTTTAACTGTTAAAATATAATTCAGCAACTCTTCTAATGAATGTTGGTATGTTTCCCCACAGGTTCACACTCAATGTGGGCATTTTCAACATTTATTTACGGGCAGACCCAATTCCCAGAATTCAGTATTTCGGTATTTCTGGATGATCTTCAGGTGCTGTACTATGACAGCAACATCAAGAAACTTATCTCTCGAAGCGGACCAAGCTCTTCAGAGGGAGTTGAAGATATTATGCTTCTAGGTGCAAACACTGTGATAGAAGGCATTTACAGTAACATGAAACATCCCACACATGAAAGGTTCTTCGCCAATCACACTGAAGGTGAGCTGAATGCGGGCAGGTGTTCAGTTCAGGCCCCGTCCACATTCAGAAGACCACACTACATTAAATTTCATTACACTATTATACAAAAGGGCCATGGTTTGTCCGTAGCGTGCCAGCTTGCCATACTGGTAAGTTTCCTGTTTGCTGACTCAGAGGATTGTTCAGAGATGGGATGACCCTATGACCTAAGTGAATTTTTGGAGAAAATAAGAATCTGTGATAAGGTTGTTTGACAAAACAACTCAAATATAGTTGATGAAGCCCATATGCAAGTTGGCAAAGTGAGCCAGTTACATCATCTGCAGTAAAAAAAATATCCTAAATGTAGGGTAACATTCACAGAATCAATTACTAACACAGCCAGCAGTAAGAGTGTCATGGTCCTGTGTTTCCTGTCTGCGTTTTCCTTGTTGGGCCGCCAGATGGCGGCACTTCTGTTTTGTGTCCTGCTCCCCCTGTGTTCATTGTATGATTGTTTCCAATTGTTCAATCATTGTTTTCAATTGTCTCGTTTTCCCTTCCCTCTCTGTGGCCTGATTGTTCATGGTGCCCTCCTGTGTCTCATCAGCGTGTGTTCTATTTAAGTTTCCCCCTCCCTTGACTCAGGTGCTGGATCCTTGTGGTTATGTGGTAAAGTCTGGTTGTTTGTGCGCCCTGTTCATGTACCTACTCCATGTGCTCCTGCTATGTCCTGGTTTCCTAGTGTTTTTGTATTTTCTTGATTTCCTTTGTTCCTGTGTTTGTAGTTTTCCTTCGTTGTAGAAGGTCGCCCTGCGAGGCTTTTTGTTCCCTGTTGTTCCCTTTGTGTCAAGTAAAGTCTTTGTTCTTCATTTGGAGTTTTGCATTTTTTTCCACCCTCTGCGTTTGGGTCCTACCCCCCACGCATCGCAACAAAGAGGCCATTAAGACTGTTTCTGTGAATCAGTATTCAAAGTTTTGGTTTTGTGAGTAGACTAGACTAAATGTATTGTTTTATACCAAAGTGTGTCGAGAACATACTGTAGGTTGATGCTTGAAACTGCTGGCTTATTTGCCTTATTTTTTCTTTGTTTTGAAGGGGTTCATGTTCATCAGACGCTGGCTGGATGTGTGCTGGACAATGACAAGTCCAGTCAGGCCATGGTGTGGGAAGCTTATGATGGAACAGAAGCGGTACATTATGGCATGCATAATTGCACAATCAACCCTCTATGGCCACAGCTTATATGGATCACACAGGCTGCAGAGTTTTTTCAAATGGATTTAAGAAATATTTATCAGCCTATTTGTATCCACATACTGAAGTACTATCTGGAGAAAGAAAAGAACATTGTGCTTAGAAAAGGTAAGGATTATAACCTATAACATACACCTGACTAAAATGCATGTTCATTACACCCTGATATACTGTACAGTGTGGAGTTGCTGTACTGTTACATTTCCTGTGGCCAAGAAAAATTGTATCCCAATAGGTTTGCATTTAACTATATATTTTACCTTATTTTGTTACCTTGGTATATGTTGTAGTTCTGATTGGTTTGGTAGGGAGGATCTTTGGTCTGACCTATTGCTGGAGGGCCCAGACCTGCCCTTTATAGTTTTAATGATTTGCATGACCAGGCTGTTTTCTCTTTGTTATGTGTAAATGATTGCCACAGGCCACCGAAGTGGCTTTCCTTGGGGCCCTCCAGCACAGAGACACAGGGAGATGATGTTAAAACAGTCCACATTTATTCCACGAGGGTTTGGCAAGATGGTAACGCCAAATGAGCAGATGTTATCCCTGTCATGACAGAAGCTCCCTGGTGTGGGTGGGGATGGCAGATTTAACCTGTGCGCAGTGATTACCTCACTACGCACAGGTGCAGCCACTCCTGTTCCTGGGTCCAATTAGCCTGGCCAATTATCTAATTCTTCACCAATTATCCAACTTGCCAGGTCTAATTAGCTTGACCCAGGGCAGGTGTGGCTGCTTAAACCAGCCATCCCCACACCACAATGATTTTCTGGCTAAATTGCAACTACCTTTTCTGGGCTTCAGTGTCTTTATGTTGCAGTGCTGTGGATGTGAGGAAAGGTATATTTACTCGATAGCGCCGCATTCGGCTATATAAGGTCAAGCCCCCATCACAGCAATAATCTGTCATTTTTCTCACTAACTTTTGTATATTTCCATCCCATGTGAGGAGTCTCAGCTTCCCTGCGTCCCTGTATAACAGCTACTTCTCTGGCTGATGCACTGTTTCCCCCCTCAGAGCGGCCCAGAGTCAGACTAATCCAGAAGACATGCAGGGAGACTGGAGTGGTGAAGGTGAGCTGTCTGGCCACTGGCTTCTACCCCCGGCACATCAACCTGACCATGCTGAGACTACCGTCCCATTCCAGACCAGGAGCTCATTTTCGGGGAGGTGTTACCCAACGGAGACGGGACGTACCAGACGAGGAGAACCCTTAGTATCAGTTCGGAGATAGCGAGAGAGAAACACGTTACACCTGCTCTGTCACACACCTTGCTCTGGACAACAAGCTGGACATCAACTGGGGTAATGCACGTAAATACTGTACATGTTCTGCAGCACATTGTATTGTGGAGTCAGTGGGACAGGGTGGAAGAACATTGCGTTTTGTGCAAGTGCATATTTGTAAAGTCTGCTACTTTCCATAAACATTAACCAATTTACTTACTGATTTTGTCAATGTATTACACTGTTTTACAGAATCAGGGAAAGGTGCTGATGTTGCAGTCATCAGTTCTGTGGTTATAGTGCTGGTTCTGGTTCTGATCTTTGCCATCCGTGCGTTTATCGTCTATAAGAAGAGACGCAGAGGTGAGGGCATAACCGGTATTTATGGGTATGTGTGGAATGGGGAAAGGGTGTAATGGTTTTCCTAATTTGTCTTTTTACAGGCATCTAGACCTCCTTTGGATACTTGCTTGCTAAAGGCAAGTGTCTAAATATTAATGTTTATAGAGGAGTATACTGTTCTGTCTCTTCTGAAGATGTATCACTGATGGTTTGTGCTCTCAGTTTTAGTCTGAAGACCAAGCTTCACACTCCTCTATCATTTAGAAATCCTTTATTGTACCTGGTCAGGATGAGTAATTTTCTTTTTAGTATTCAATGGAATTGCAGACTCTGGTAATTATGGCTCTCTTGCTATAAAATAGTCAAGAGTGCCTTACATTTATTGGTGCGTGTGTTTGCTGTAAAGTGGTATATTGAATCAAGTGCGCTTCAATGGACATGCAGAACGCCATCTGCAATTGCCACGACACTGTCAACATCCCATATGTGTTATCTTATTAATATATTGTTTTCATTATTAGGGGGGCAAGCACCGCAGGTGCTGGAGCCACTCTTGTTTTAGTTTTAGTTTTATTTGTTAACTTTTCCTGCCAATGCAACTTAAATTCATGCATAGCAAAACTCACTGAACTTTGCACATCTGTAGAGCACTTTAACAGTAAAGGCCCTTGGGCTGCTGGCAGCTCGTCATGTTAATGTACTGCTCCAATGCATGGATAGGCCCCATTGTCTGGTATTGTCTGGGCCATGCTAGCATCATCCAGGATGACTGCCTCATTGTGCACCAGCAACCCCTGCTGGTTGGTCATTCGCTCTCACTTTCTGCTGCGCCATGCGTCTTCCTCCAATGGTATATCTGCTTAGACGTATTTTTGAATTTTGTGTAGAAAACCAACTTCACAATTTCACTGATCAGGGCAGCATGTTCGTTAGCCTTTAGCTACCTTACTTGAAAAATGGACCAGATCTATTGTGAATGCAGTTACTGAGAAAATTAAGTGCAATGAAATTAAGCTATTTTGCATTTGTGATTTTCTGGTCACAAGTGTAATGATGGAAGCATTGCAAGTTAAATGAAATGCATTTGCCATCAAGCCTTTGTTTTCATCATATGCTTTCAACACAACTTGTGTTACCCAAGACACTTGCTGCTACTGTAACCCACTCAATATGAACATTGCCAATAAAGGGTAATTATGTTTCGTAGTAGCTGTGTTTCCCCCAGCAGAGGGCACTAGTGGCGCATTATGGTAAAGTACTGGGGTCAGACTTATTTGAACAGAACAACAAAAGTCACTGCAAAGCAGCTTTTCCACCGCATGGTACCGGCTCAACTCAACTTGACTCTACTCTACTCGTATTTGGTACCAGGTATTTTGTTTTCCACTGCAGATAGTACCCCCGTCAATGTAGCTGGTAGTCATAGCGACGCCGCATGAAAGCGATTCTCTCTGACCATTCAGTGTTTTCACGTCATCTTTTGGTATCGCCTCAGCTCGCTTGGAACCTTGACGGAGGTGATACCAAAAAAAGTACCAGGTGCCAGGTACTATCCACAACTTTTACCCGATGGCAAACCAAAACTGTTGAGTAGAGTCGAGTTGAGCCGGTACCATGCGGTGGAAAAGCGGCTCAAGAGACACAGCACTAGCTACACGGAGAGAACTAGTTTAAACTATTAACTTTCAGTTCTGTTAAAAGATTTACAAGAACACAACTAAGTTTATCATTGGTTTAACATCTGCATTTGCATGCTGCGGATTCCTTTTTGTGTTTTGTTTGAATTCTCCGGTTGGTTTTTTCTGTGCTTGATTCTGATAGAGAAGAATAGAACTTTGGCCGAGCCAGTGGACGATTCACCACCCATGAACAGTGAACTAGTGCTACAGAGAAGACAGATCAGCACTGCATCCCATCTCTACTAAACTACAAATAAGCTTAGAGATCTCCACCATAATACTAAGAAAAATCACAACTTCGAAGCTTTGTTCATTGAATTGGCATTCGACTGAAATTAAGTATTTGATTATTAGGATGGGTGCTCAGTTGCTCAGTTATTCAGAGGTACTTCATGGTGCTGTGGGTTGAGCGTATAGACAGCAGTCACCTGGAGGTTCATTGGCCTGGCTCAGTTCTGGCGTTTGCACATTTGCTAATTGTGATGGGTAGTACATTGGGACTAATCTGTAATATTGATAATGACTATAATGAGAAATGGTATTGGATTTTAAAGTAATCCCTAGCGATCTGTATTTTGATACTTGAATGATTCTGCTTTTATAAATGTGTGTATATATATATGTATATGGATGTATGCAAGTAATGTTTCTTTTTTTTTTCTTTGGCCACGTTTGTCGGAACAAGAGAGCCGACAGTGTTTGAAAAGCTTCACACATCAATGGTACCCATCCCTGACCTGTCTTGGGGGTGAAAGGTGAGCGGGATCGGACTGAGAGATCTAACTCAGACAGACCTCAATACAGGCACACAGAAACAGACTGTTAATCTCGGGCTTCCAGTCTTTTTTAATTATTTTTCATAATTGTACAACTAATAAATGATGAAAAATGGCAACCAAAGTTTTTTTTGCTTGATTTATTTGCGTGAAACAACTTTAATAGGATGTCAGTTCCAATTCATTTTCTATTTTAATTTGTGTTAATTATGAATCTGTGGTGTGTATCTTGGAGGGTTATTTTGGAGTGTAAAGGGAACTATATTTCAATCTGATACTTTATGCCTCATGCTTGGTGAGTTCCTACCAGTCGTTTCCTGTGCTTGGGGCTGTTTATTCTGGTGTGGCATGAGGGTGCACTGAGAGTCATGTAAGAGTCGGATCTTCAGTCTGCTGAATTCCTGTGTAGGTTGTGGCTTTGTTCTGTGGTAAGTTGTAAACTATCAAAAGAGAATGTCACCTCAGAATGTGTTCAGTGTGTGATGTGGTGCTAAGTTCCCCCCACTCTGGAATCCTACAACATAAATATTACGAGTACAGAGCAATATTTTAATTCTCACACGTGGAAAATATTACACTCCTATCATTCAGTGGAATTGTAAAGCTGTGGATAAGCGCTTTGTCTTTGCAGTGTTTCTGTAGAGTGAGCGGATATCTCGAAACAGCCAGCTGACACAAGGATTTGTCCTCTGACTGGTTTACTCCCTGGGAAAGGTATGGATAGGCTATTACTCCAATTTACACAGCACCGCTTAGCTGTAGCTTTTCTCTCCCGGGAAGGCTAGCTATCTTACATTCAACAAGAATACCAGTACACTGCTACAGCGTCTTCACGCCATTTTTTCTCTTTTCTTCCCTTCCACACTGCGCCACCTCCTCTCTAAATTTCAAATTTACGGAGGCCTTAGTTATCTGGTGATATTGACATAACGAAAGTTTTCTTGTGATCGTGTGCCATCCCATAATTCCAAATTGCTACAGTGAAAATGCACAAAATCCAGTACATGAACACCTGGGAAGGTCTTCAAGAATATTTTGGACTTTGCAGAAAACGGTTTGATTTCATAATTTTATTGAATTTTAAAAAGTGGTATGTATAAAATTGAATGAACATTTTGGAGGATTTTACCATCTCATGAATCCAGATTCCTACTGTGAAAACACATTTTCATGAATACCTGGGAAGCCGGACTTTAAATATCTAGTTGAGTTAAAATAGTCAAATCAAATAATTAATGTAATTTAAGAACGGCGTGCATTTCTTGTCATTTTGGAATTTTTGATACTCCATTGTAGAGCGAGGAGTCTCTGGGGAGGGGAGTAGGTACGGTATGGAATAATGGATAACAGATAATAATCTAACATCACTCAAGTGTGCTGTTTATTTTCAATGAAATAATACTTTTTTAACATGTCTCAAAGTAGGCTAGCCACGGCTACTATTTTATCGACGACATTTTGAGATGACGTGACCTATTTAGCTAACGTATATCAGCACTTTGTATTTCATGCAGCCGTTACTACAAGTCACAGTAAATCCGCATCTAAAATAACCCACTTTGGGAAATGTACTGAAATGAAATGGCCACATGAAACACATTCTTTCAAACTAAATTGTGTGAAAAAAAATCGAAACAAAAACATTTTATGAAAAATAGGGAAAGAAAGTGTTTGGTTCTTTGGCTATTACATATTCTGTATGGAAATTCTATAAATGCCCCGACCCCCCGGTCACCAACGTCCAGCCCCCCATGTTCTTAAGGCATGCTCTTAAGGCATGCCTTGGCTACTTTGAGACATGTTTTTTTTTTTTTTTACTTATTTCATTGAAAATAAACAGCACACTTGACAGTGATGTTCGATTATTATCCATTTATTATCCATATTTCCATACCGCAGTTCAGTGAACGAATCACTGAACTGCGAACGATAGTCAGTCAGTGTGAACTACCAGTTCACGTTCGCGAACGAATCGTTTCACGAAGTGATTCAGTAAACTTCGTTCACCCAAAAGATTCATTCTTTTGAACGAATCGTTCGCGAACAACACAACACTAGTCACACGTGAAGCAAGGGATACGTCGGAAGACATTATGGAACGAATAACTGCGCTTCTTTTTCTTTTACAGGCGACAGTAACTGTTGTCAACACAGGTAAAATATTTATGTATTCATGTAGCCTACGTGATGTTAATTTTAACTTAGCCTATAGCTATTGATTTATGATCGTTTGAATAAATCACCAGCTTGGTTGAAAGCAAACCACCCACTTGACAGCGGTGGATGTTTGTGCGGGTAAAAAAGCCCTCCAGTTGGTAGAAACGGATTGGTTTAGCGAATTTGTAATTAGCCTACGTTACTTGTTTTCATGTGAATGTCTTATGTATAAAAAAAACTTCGGCAAACTTCTGATGTAGCCTATAGGCCTACGTCAGCGAAATCATGGCGGCTCCCGTTATACTGAAATATACTGAATTTCAGCTCATTTTAACCATACAACACAACGTTTCCGCTGGTAAGGTTTTGCCGCGGCGTGGCGGATCCTAACTCTGTTCGGGCAAGTGGAATGCTTCATGCAGTTGTCTGATCGGGCAAGTAACAAATAAATGTAATAAATATGTAACGTTATCATGAAAATGAACAGAATTTTAAAAAAAAACATACAAAATGGTGATTTTTTCCCATGAAAACGAAAGTGAAAGTGTTTATTTTTAAGGTTTTGTGAATGTAGTGAGCTAGCAAAACTGAGAGTTAGGCTACAGTTGCTACAGCTGACAAAGAGGGCTGCATTCTAATGACGATTATGATTATAACGAGAGGAGCAGTATCACAAGCTGCTGCAGTGTCCAGAAATGAATACAGATAAAAATAGCTAATAAAAAATACATTGATCAAGCATCTAAGTTAGTTAGGTAATTTTTGTATCATGCTTCTCAGTAGAATTAGAATGTAACAGAACAGAATCTTTAAAGCCATTTTTCTCACTTTTTCCTTTTTTTTGCATGGGCAATGCATGTAAACTCTGTCATTGAGTGTGAGAGAGACAGAGAGAGAGGGCTTTGAATGTGGACCCAGCTCAAATTATATTGTTAAATAAAAAGATAAAACATTCTAACTAAGTACTATTTTGTCATGGTAATTGAGTTAATTTAGCAAAAGAGTGTCCCTTTTAAAGTGCTATATGTAACTTTTCTTGAGTATCAATTTTGGTTATATAGTCCTCTATTCTTGAAGATAGAACTTCTAGATGGACAATGTGCTCTTTTAATTGTTCTCACCCCACCATAAAAATACAGGCCTACTTTGCTTCAATATTTACAAACAATACAAGGGTTAACAAACCTTTTATGGTTTTAAAGTACATCTAAAACTACTTTTTAGCTCTTGCAAACTGCTATTCCTTGTATCAAGAGCTCGTCAGAGCTATAAGATAGATTTAGATATAAACAAAAAAACCTTTAAGAAGTCTCAAGAGGTTATGTTTTCATAGTCTTAAACTTTTTTGCCTTTGCTACACCGGGCCTAAATTGACCCCCCGCCGGGCCTAAGCATCGGGGATTATTATTATTTTATTTTTTTTAACGCATTTTTAAGATGTTTTTTAAACTAGTTACAGTGGGACGGCTCAAGAAAAGTTACATATTGCACTTTAAAAGGGACACTCTTCTGCTAAATTAACTCAGTTACCATGACAAAATAGTACTTAGTTAGAATCTTTTATCTTTATTTAACAATATAATTTGAGCTGGGTCCACATTCAAAGCCTTCTCTCTCTGTCTTTCTCACCCTCAATGACAGAGTTTACATGCATTGTCCATGCAAAAAAAAAAAAAAAAAAGAGGAAAAAGTGAGAAAAATGGCTTTAAAGATTCTGTTCTGTTACATTCTAATTCTACTGAGAAGCATGATACAAAAATTTCCTAACTAACTTAGATGCTTGATTAGTGTATTTTTTATTAGCTAGTTTTATCTGTATTCATTTCCGGACACTGCAGCAGCTTGTGAGACTGCTCCTCTCGTTACTGTCATAATCGTCATTAGAATGCAGCCTAACTCTCAGTTTTGCTAGCTCACTACATTCACAAAACCTTAAAAATAAACACTTTACCTTTCGTTTTCATGGGAATTTTTTTTTTTTTTTAAATTCGCGCTGTTTTGGCGATTTGCCAACAACTTGCGGCCGCGACATCCGACGGGCTTCTCCAGGTCACCATTTTAATCAGATGTACTGTACCATTATAACAGTAGTTTCAGAATTAAAAAAAAAATAGTTAAAACTAATTAAAATTTAAACTAGTTAAAATTCATATTTCTGATATCATGAACTCAATTTAAACTAGTTCAAATTGGAATTTTTGATATCAATAATAGAATTTTATCTAGGTGTAATTAGACTTGCGGCCGCGACATCCGACGGCTTCTCCAGGTCACCATTTTAATCAGATGTATTGTACCATTATAACAGTAGTTTTTGAATTAAAAAAAAAAAAAAAAGGTAGGCACGTAGCCTACGTAGCTCAACTGGAACAGGTTCCGCTTCGGCTCATACAAACACTGTTTATTTTCAGATAACGTTACATATTTATCACATTTATTTTTTACTTGTCCGATCAGACAACTGCATGAGGTATTCCACTTGCCCGAACAGAGTTAGGATCCGCCAGTTGTCATCACCGAATGATGGTTAACGCCAGTGCTTCAGATGCGCAGGAGCTGTCGGGACTTGTATATGAGTACCGACTCTTCTTTTGATTACCAACAATAATTTATTTTAAACAGTATGTATTTAGAGGAGTAGGTACCGGCACTTATTTTGGTACAATTAAAACACTGGTTAACACTATGGTATTTTTGTAATATTTGAAGCGCCGCTACCTACCTTTATCTTGTCTTTCGGTGGCTGAAGGAAAAAAAAGTGACGCTTTGACAGACCGTGCGACATTGGCGCGCTGCAAGTCTTCCGACCACCTCAGAAAGGAGCAAGCACGGAGCGCGCACGGCCTGGGCTCTTTTTGAACATAAATATGTGGACGCCACAGTATGATATCAGAAATTAGATTTTAACTAGTTAAAACGCCAATTCTTGATATCGGAAATTCTATTTTAACTAGTCAGATGTAAAACGTTTTTCTCATTCATTTCAATCGGAGTTGGAATTTGACCTAGTAAAAATGGCCAATTTCTGATATCAGAAAATCAATTACTGATATCAACAATATAATTTAAACTAGTTAAAATTCCTATTTCTGATATCATGAATTCAATTTAAACTAGTTCAAATTGGAATTTTTGATATCAATAATAGAATTTTAACTAGGTGTAGACTGTCCAATTTTAACTAGTTAAAATACAATTCTTGATATCAAGAATTCCTATTTTAACTACTTAAAATTCAATTATTGATATTAAAAATGTCCCATTGAAATGACGTTTTGTTCACTTTGATATTTTAAGTAGCCTACAATTAACGCTAGTTTAAAATTTAAATAAAACTATACCCCAAACCAATGTAAAGCAGCCTTTGAAAGAAACTAAAATACACCGGCGAGGACAGTGACTGTCAGGTAGCGTAACCACACGTCACAAGCACGAATGGTTTGTAGTCCTAAAGAACGGAAGTGAATTGCATTTTTGAGCCATGGATTCCCTCGGAAGATTTCCAATGCTTTTTCCCATAGGGATTTCGTTTTCTGCAGACGTTCTGCGACATAACATAATTAGAGGTGCGCGACCCTGAAAATACACTGAATGCCAACGTTATTAAATGAATAATTTGTATCGGCCTAATCATATACCGTAACCGTCATGTGATTAGGACTGAGGTTGGGAAACATCTAGCCAGGAAAAGGAACCAGGGAATGAGTGAATTATCACATGCATGAAGCCTTGATGAAGTAATGACATTTTATATCCAAACTGGCTACTGGTTGGCGGAGGCATACAACCGCGAGGCGGTATTTCTAGTTCTTCATGCCATGCATAGCTATTTCTGACATACTGTGGCTTAAAAGGGTAAATATCCCTCAAAATATGAATAGTGTAATTAAGAAAAATTATCAACTCATTAAAATTCTAGGATTGCAATTGTGGTTGGAACAAAAGCCAGCATGCGCATTGGTCCCCCAGGGCTGAATTTGAGGACCACTGAACTAATAGGTATTCCCAAATCTAAACAGAACAACATAGCAGCAGTCACCAAATTACTAATACCAATTTAGCACTTGAGTACGCACACTCCTTGCACAAAAATAAATATACCATTAAATCTACTCCCAAACTCTGTACTTTTGCCCCAGTCAGCCAGTTGATGTTGTTTCGTCACCTGCCTTAAAATTCGCCTACAATACAAGCAAGCAATAAGAAGTAATAAAAATGATTATTGTAATGCTGTGTGTGTGTAGTATAGTTGAATGACATCAATTGCTGTTAGAGGACATTTTACATGGAATATTACTCAAAGTTAAAATGCAAGTTAAAGTCAAATTTCACCTCAAATGGAATCTACTTTACTTCAGAGACTAGAAATTTGCATTTTCATTGTCTAATTACATTACATTACATTACAGGCATTTAGCAGACGCTCTTATCCAGAGCGACTTACACAACTATTTTACATAGCATTTTACATTGTATCCATTTATACAGCTGGATATATACTGAAGCAATGCAGGTTAAGTACCTTGCTCAAGGGTACAACGGCAGTGTCCTTACCCGGGAATCGAACCTGCGACCTTACGGTTACGAGTCTAGTTCCTTACCCACTGTGCTACACTCCGTCCTCGGAGCTAATGTGTAATAGCTAATAAGCTATTACACATGTTACAGAAAAGATAGCTTCAGCATGGGGGAATCGTAATTTCCCTGGCATCAAATAAGTCTGGACCAAACGATCCTGGTGTGAAAGCGCCCTCAAATAGGCTTTATTCCCATCTCGCTTTCCCCGGGCCATTGCTTCCCCTCCCCCAACTTCCCCTCGCTGCAGCCAGTAGTATGGAGCAGGATCACCTGACATCCAGAAAATGAAGAGACGTGGGTCTCATATGTCGATTGATGTCTGCTAGAGGCTAGCCATTTTCTTCGCTAACTCGGTTTGGCTAGGCATGTCTGAAGGTTGAAGTTAAATCAAATTCGTCTTTTGAATTTATATATAGTTTAACTGTTAAAATATAATTCAGCAACTCTTCTAATGAATGTTGGTATGTTTCCCCACAGGTTCACACTCAATATGGACGTTTTCAACATTTATTTACGGGCAGACCCAATTCCCAGAATTCAGTATTTTGGCATTTTTGGATGATCTTCAGGTGCTGTACTATGACAGCAACATCAAGAAAATTATCTCTCGAAGCCAACCAAGCTCCACAAAGGGAGTTGAAGATATTATTCTTCTAGGTGCAAACATTGTGGTAGAAGGCATTTACGGTGACATGAAAAATCCCATACATGACAGGTTCTTCGGCAATCACACTGAAGGTGAGCTGAGTGCGGGCAGGTGTTCAGTTCAGGCCCCGTCCACATTCAGAAGACCACACTACATTAAATTTCATTACACTATTATACAAAAGGGCCATGGTTTGTCTGTAGCGTGCCAGCTTGCCATACTGGTAAGTTTCCTGTTTGCTGACTCAGAGGATTGTTCAGAGATGGGATGACCCTATGATCTAAGTGAATTTTTGGAGAAAATAAGAATCTGTGATAAGGTTGTTTGACAAAACAACTCAAATATAGTTGATGAAGCCCATATGCAAGTTGGCAAAGTGAGCCAGTTATATCATCTGCAGTAAAAAAAATATCCTAAATGTAGGGTAACGGTACATTCACAGAATCAATTACTAACACAGAATCAGTAGTCAATGTTTTGGTTTTGTGAGTAGACTAGACTAAATGTATTATTATTTTATGCAAAAGTGTGTCGAGAACATACTGTAGGTTGATGCTTGAAACTGCTGGCTTATTTGCCTTTTTATTTTTTCTTTGTTTTGAAGGAGTTCGTGTTCATCAGCACCTGGCTGGATGTGTGCTGGACAATGACAAGCCCAGTCCGGTCATGCTGTGGGAAGCTTATGATGGAATAGACGCGAAGCGTTTTGACATGCATAATTACACAGCCAACCCTCTATGGCCACAGCTTATGTGGACCACAAAGGAAGCAGAGCTTTATCTAATGGAATTAATGGATATCTATCAGCCTATTTGTATCCAAATACTGAAGTACTATCTGGAGAAAGAAAAGAACATTGTGCTTAGAAAAGGTAAGGATTATAACCTTCAGCATACACCTGACTAAAACGCATGTTCATTACACCCTGATATACTGTACAGTGTGGAATTACTGTACTGTTACATTTCCTGTGGCCAAGAAAAATTGTGTCCCAATAGGTTTGCATTTAACTATATATTTTACCTTATTTTGTTACCATAGTATATGTTGCAGTTCTGATTGGTTTGGTAGGGAGGATCTTTGGTCTGACCTATTGCTGGAGGGTCCAGACCTTCCCTTTATAGTTTTAATGATTTGTATGACCAGGCTGTTTTCTCTTATTTTTTGTTATGTTTCATATGAAAATGATTTTCTGGCTAAATTGCAACTACCTTTTCTGGGCTTCAGTGTCTTTGTATGTTGCAGTGCTGTGGATGTGAGGAAAGGCATATTTACTCGATAGCGCCGCATTCGGCTATATAAGGTCAAGCCCCCATCACAGCAATAATCTGTCATTTTTCTCACTAACTTTTGTATATTTCCATCCCATGTGAGGAGTCTCAGCTTCCCTGCGTCCCTGTATAACAGCTACTTCTCTGGCTGATGCACTGTTTCCCCCCTCAGAGCGGCCCAGAGTCAGACTAATCCAGAAGACATGCAGGGAGACTGGAGTGGTGAAGGTGAGCTGTCTGGCCACTGGCTTCTATCCCCGGCACATCAACCTGACCATGCTGAGAGACGACCGTCCCATTCCAGTCGAGGAGCTCATTTTCGGGGAGGTGTTACCCAACAGAGACGGGACGTACCAGACGAGGAGAACCCTTATTATCAGTTCGGAGAAAGCGAGAGAGAAACACCGTTACACCTGCTCTGTCACACACCTTACTCTGGACAACAAGCTGGACATCAACTGGGGTAATGCACGTAAATACTGTACATGTTCTGCAGCACATTATTGTATTATTGTGGAGTCAGTGGGACAGGGTAAAAGAACATTGCGTTTTGTGCAAGTGCATATTTGTAAAGTCTGCTACTTTCCATAAACATTAACCAATTTACTTACTGATTTTGTCAATGTATTGCACTGTTTTACAGAACCAGGGGAAGGTGCTGATGTTGCAGTCATCAGTTCTGTGGTTGTAGTGCTGGTTCTGCTTCTGATCTTTGCCATCCCTGCGTTTATCATCTATAAGAAGAGACGCAGAGGTGGGGGCATAACCGGTATTTATGGGTATGTGTGGAATGGAGAAAGGGTGTAATATTGTTTTCCTAATAAATTTGTCTTTTTACAGGCATCTAGACCTCCTTTGGATACTTGCTTGCTAAAGGTAAGTGTCTAAATATTAATGTTTACAGAGGAGTATACTGTTCTGTCCCTTCTGAAGATGTATCACTGATGGTTTGTGCTCTCAGTTTTAGAGTCTGAAGACCCAGCTTCACACTCCTCTATCATTTAGAAATCCTTTATTGTACCTGGTCAGGATGAGTAATTTTCTTTTTAGTATTCAATGGAATTGCAGACTCTGGTAATTATTGTTCTCTTGATATAAAATAGTCAAGTGCCTTACATTTATTGGTGCGTGTGTTTGCTGTAAAGTGGTATATTGAATCAAGGGCCATGCTAGCATCATCCAGGATGACAATGCCTCATTGTGCACCAGCAACCCCTACTGGTTGGTCATTCGCTCTCACTTTCTGCTGCGCAATGCGTCTTCCTCCAATGGTATATCTGCTTAGACGTATTTTTGAATTTTGTGTAGAACACCAACTTCACAATTTCACTGATCTGGGCAGCATGTTCTTTAGCCTTTACCTACCTTACTTGAAAAATGGACCAGATCTATTGTGAATGCAGTTACTGAGAAAATTAAGTGCAATGAAATTAAGCTATTTTGCATTTTCTGATTATCTGGTCACTCAAGTGTCGTGATGGAAGCATTGCAAGTTAAATGAAATGCATTTTCCATCAAGCCTTTAGGTTTTCATCATATGCTTTCAACACATAACTTGTATTATTCAAGACACTTGCTGCTACTGTAACCCACTCAATATGAACATTGCCAATAAAGGGTAATTATCTGTTTCGTAGTAGCTGTGATTCCCCCAGCAGAGGGCACTAGTGGCGCATTATGGAAAAGTACTGGGGTCAGACTTGCCTGAACAGAACAACAAAAGTCACTGCAAAGCAGCTTTTCCACCGCATGGTACCGGCTCAACTCGACTTGACTCTACTCTACTCGCATTTGGTACCAGGTATTTTGTTTTCCACTGCAGATAGTACCCCCGTCAATGTAGCTGGTAGTCATAGCGACGCCGCATGAAAGCGATTCTCTCTGACCGTTCAGTGGTCGGGAGTGTTTTCACGTCATCTTTTGGTATCGCCTCAGCTCGCTTGGAACCTTGACGGAGGTGATACCAAAAAAAGTACCAGGTGCCAGGTACTATCCACAACTTTTGCCCGATGGAAAACCAAAACTGTTGAGTAGAGTCGAGTTGAGCCGGTACCATGCGGTGGAAAAGCGGCTCAAGAGACACAGCACTAGCTACACAGAGAACTAGTTTAAAACATTAACTTTCAGTTCTGTTAAAAGATTTACAAGAACACAACTAAGTTTATCATTGGTTTAACATCTGCATTTGCATTCTGCGGATTCCTTTTTGTGTTGTTTTGTTTGAATTCTCTGGTTGGTTTTTTCTGTGCTTGATTCTGATAGAGAAGAATAGAACTTTGGCTGAGCCAGTGGACGATTCACCACCCATGAACAGTGCACTAGTGCTACAGAGGAGAAGACGGATCAGCACTGCATCCCATCTCTGCTAAACTACAGATAAGCTTAGAGATCTCCACCATAATACTAAGAAAAATCATACCACC